>NC_133752.1:67300910-67600910 GCF_036562045.2 Rhinolophus sinicus | reverse complement strand
TTCCCTCCTTCAATTAACTTTTTGATCATTTGCTGTATTCTGGACATTGTACTAGCAACCTGCCTTCAAGGCAAAAATGCTTCCTGAGCTTCGATTCAGTTACCCCCCATTACAGGAATGCCTCATCCTCTAGGAGTCTCTGTCTCAGATAAATGGAGTAAAAATCATTTAGTTAGGAGTTAGCAGATGTATCCTTTTTACTACAAGGTAAGTGTGCAGGAGGTGATATTATTACTGTGATTGGAAATGTATACTGAAATTTGAGGTTGCAACTTGAATTGCGCTCTCTCTCTCGCTCACTCACTCTCTCACACACACACAATTGTTTGATTCAATATATTAGTGTGTTATAGTATAATGTGTGATATTTGAGTGTGAATTCTGGGGTCTGATATTTTGCGTTTGTATCCCAGCAGAACCACTCATTAGCTGTGTGACATTGGGCATGTTGAGAAACTGCTATGTATGTCAGTTACCTTATTTATAAAACAATAGTATAACAATTCCCACTTCATAGAGTTGTGATGAGTATTAAAAGAGATAATATGGTAGAGATGTTTAGCAAAGTTATTGAGTCACCATAAGTATGAGAAGTCAAATATGTTGAGCTAGAGATGTTTTTGAACTATAAAATCAAACAATATTTGAAATTATTTTCATTGAAAAATGTATCATGAATTCTAATTGATGTATAAGCATGTTCTCAGAAACATGTTTTTATTCTTTTATTAAACTTATTGGAATGACATTGGTTAGTAAAATTACATAGGTTTCAAGTGTACAATTCTATAATACATCATCTATATATTGCATTGTGTGTTCACCACTCAAAGTCATGTTTTTATAAGTGGGTATTGTTTAGCTATCTGGGACTCAGAAATTTCATAGTCCTCAAGCCAGCCATCTTTCTCTTTAATATCAAAGTAACATTTGTCAAAGCCTCCATCCTGAAAGCTTTAAATATTAATAGCTATTTTTTCCAATTGTGTTTTTCCCTAATAAGTTTTTTAGTATTCCCAAGAAAAGGTCATAGTTACTTCTCATCTGCACCAGTTTCCTTCGCTTGAATATTTGCTTTCACTTTCTATAGGTTACTTCTTGCTACCATGTCATAAATTTCTCCAAGCTGCTGCTGTTCCATCATATTACCATCCCTTCTCTAAGTGTGGACACCAGCCACTCTCTTTACTCTTCAATGCAGGACTAAGACTAAGACTTAATGAGCTGTACTGAAAGCTTGGGTTAAATGAAGGAAAAAGGGAACTTAAACTGTATCATTACTCTTGGGGTCTTTCTGTCATGTCTTTCAAAGAGATGCCTTCTACTGAACAGCTATTTCTGTAAACCCAAAGTTGTCTTCATAGTGTAAGGATCAACCAACTTCCCTTAAAAAAAGTACCTTTAACCATACTTTTAAAGGAGTATGCTCCCCTGCCTAGAGTTCAAATTAAACATGTCCTGGCCCTAGACAAAAAATAATCCTTTCTTTGCTTTAAACTAGACTTCTTGACTGACTTAGGAGGATTGGCAAGAAAAAAAAAAAATCCAGCCTAAAAACTGACATGCAGGAGAATGGTGCCTTTAAAATCTTTTCCAACAACAATAAGGTCATTTACTATTTAGGTGAATTTCTCAAATTTTTTTAAAGGTAATATATATATATTTGTGTGTAATTAAAATTATCAATAATGACATTGTTTTGATAAGGTATAAGGTAAAATATGTTAGTAACTTCTAAATCAATCTTATTTTTCTGAAATCAAGTTTTAAAAAGAAAGCTTTCCTGGATATTTTAAATTTAAATACAATATTTAATATTTGTTTTTGACATCTACTTAGTGGAATTGCAAACCATGATTATAATTTAAATGTCATTTTCTTTTAAAATTCTTCCCCTTCTAGAAATCAAACTCTCATGTGTTTCTCTCACTACAGCCTCCAAACTTTCCATCTCCTCCATCCTCTCAACTCTACTGAATCTATTTATTTTTTTTATCATGACCTCATCTTTCCAATTCTCTTAGCTAAACATTTCATTTCAGATTATCTCCTTTACCCCTTGAATCTGGTACTTCTCAACTGAAAAGTTTCTCTTGAATATCTGTAGTTCCTTCCCCCTTTTCTTTTCCTTTCTTTTCTTCCTTCCTTCCTTCCTTCCTTCCTCCCTTCCTTCCTTCCTTCCTTCCTTCCTTCCTTGATTTACTTATTTATTTATTTTTAAATTATAGTTGACATACAAAATTATATTCGTTTCGGTTGTAAACATAATGATTGGACATTAATACACCTTATGAAGTGATCACCACCATACTAGTAACCATTTGTTATACATAGTTATCACGATATTATTGACAATATTAACAGGCTTCTTTAGTTCTGATACACTGTGCCCTGCCCTGTATTATTGGGTTCAGTTGTTCTGATTGTGGTTCTTGAAAATCTCTTGTAAACTCTAGACATTATACTTTATTAAATTGTCTTCTCGTCTTCTCTCCTCTCTGACAATTTTTTCTCTGATCCTCTCTTATTACTCCTTTCCTCTCGTTTTCTCTTTCCTGCAGCTCTAGTTAATCTCTGCATATAGATGTTAACCCAAGCTTAATTGCTAGCCCTACTGTCTCTCTCTAATTTTGTATTTTCGGCGACTTATGGTATTTTCCTAAATGTGTACATTGCCAGTACCTTTAGGAATACATTTTAAATGAAATGTCATGCCATACTAGCCACAGAAAACAGCCATGCTGCTTGTTAGCATTAAACTATGCACTTCCCTCCCTCCCTCCGCTATGTTCCCACCCGACTTGCAAAAAGATTCCAAGGCCAGCTTGCTTGTAGCTGTCCATTGACACTAGCAGTTTCAGGAGGTTAAGAAATAAAGGAACATAGTCCGCAGATTACATGAGGCCAGAGTTCACGTCATCCACCAGGTGACTGTGAAGAAGAAACCAACGATGGTTACCAGTCCAACCTAAAGCTCCTCTAGTCACCTTTACTCTCTCATAGTCTCATTCCAATAGCACATTTCTTTAACCCAAATTTAAACCTAAACTCATAGTTCTCTTCCTCTCAGACCTCTTTACTGGTCCTGGGCCTTCTGGGACTACTTTTTCCCTCTCCCTCCCCTCCTCCCTCCCTCCCTCCCTCCCTCCCTCCCTCCCTCCTCCCTCCCTCCCCTCCCCTCCCCTCCCCTTCCCTCTCCCCCCCCCCCTCCCTCTCCCATCACACATGTATTGTGTATATGCATGTGTATGTATATATGTATCTTTTTAATCAAACTCTCCTAAATCATCCATATCTTTGCTGAATGTTCCTTTTGTTTGTAGACCATAGATCCACCTGGAGTCCTTCATGAAAATTCTACTTCCCAGGGAGCACCTGGTTGCTGGACTATCTCAGCTCCTATCTCAGGATCAGGCAGTAGGACAGTCTTCATTTTGCTTTCATTCTGCTTCTAGACATTTTGAGTGCGTGCAAGGAGGGGAGTGGTTTTCTGCTATGGGCAGGGACTTCTACTAGCATAACACTGATCTTCTCCCATCTCACTGAATCCTCCCCAGGGGGGAGGTAACATGACCTATCTGTGAATCAGTAGTACAAATGGGCCCTTCCTCCTTCTTTTTTGGAGGGAAACAGGGTACCGCAGGAAGCATACATTCTGGTCTACATCCCTATTTTACTCTTTATTAGAGATGTTCCTCTATTGGAGAAGTCTGAGGCAGTCCAGGGCTATCTATAACTGAGTGAGGAAATCTTGTTTCACAGTTTAATTTTTGGAAGCTCGTTGTTGTTATACATGTTGGCAACATTCTCTAGTAATAACTGGACTCAGATGACATTTACTCTTTGTTAGTCATTAATTAGCTATGTGATCCTCAATTATGTCATGGGTCACATGGAGAGAATTTTTTCCTCCATAATGGTGTTGTGAAGATTAAATGATTTAGTAGAAATTTAAAATGCTGTACCATGTGCGTGGCTCATAGTGACTGTTAGTTGTTATTTAAAAACAATGTGATCTCTTGATCGTCATGTGCCATAATCTTCTTTCTGCCAAAATTGGTTCATTTGGAAAAGAGGGGTCACATTTATTTAGTCCCCTCTCAAACCCCAACACATAGCATCACTCATTCACCTTTTTAAAACAAACAAACAAACAAACAAACAAAATCCTGCTCTTGAGAGTCTGCTGTTTTGCTGTCCAAGCTTCAATTCCTCTTGCCAGTGTCTGCCTTTGGCCATCCCAACACCCCCACTTCTCCCAATCAAGTTCTTTGTATTGACAGTATCATCAGTGGCACTTCCAGCCACTCATTTTCTAGGTTTTCACACCTGGAAAAATGTATAATATTTTTTATCATTTTCTAAAAAGATATTACTAGTTGTTCTTTCTTTATGATTTGGTTTCCTTGTATCTATTCCAACTGGCTAAGCATCATATCAACACTTCCTTGAGTTCTCCAACTAAGAAAACATAATTTGCTTTCCATATTTACTTATTAATGTTTGTTGCTATATCTACTAAGATAGCTAGGTGTATACAGTTTTCTTTTCTTGGAGCATTCCATTCATTTCTATACCAATTCTCAAAACTATCTTCTAAAAACTACCCATCTCTAATGCCTCCTTTACTGAAAGACTTTTTTCTAGTTTTACATTATGTACTATTTTAATTTGTAATTTTAATATATTGCTTTGTAGTTGTTTCCAAGTTTATCAGGAATGTGTTCTGAATAACTCAGCAAATAATAATATTGTGAAGGACAGGAAATTGTTTTCTTTTTTCCTCCCCACATCTTTAAATAATCTACTTCCTCTTTTAAAATAGTGAAAGTGCTTAATAAATACTGTTATCTGACAGGCATAATATCTTATTTCTTTTAGCTTTGAATTACAGATGATAAATCTTTTAGTTTGGACATTTATATATATTTGGACATGTAGGTATATATGTGTGTGTGTGTGTGTGTATGTGTGTGTGTGTGTGTATATACATATACATATACATATACATATACATACATACATACATACATATATATATATATATATATATATATATATATATATATGCTGGAATCTTTTTGCAAGTCCAGTGGGGGACATAGTGGAGGGAGGGAGGGAGGGAAACACATAGTTTAATGCTAACAAGCAGCATGGCTGTTTTCTGTGGCTAGTATGGCATAACATTTCATTTAAAATTTATTCCTAAAGGTACTGGCATTGTACACATTTAGGAAAATACCATAAGTGTACATATGTACATATATATGCATTTTATGTGTGTGTATACACATTACATATGTATTAGTTTGGGATATATACCAGAGGTGCCAAAAAATGTATACAAGTGGACACTTTGGTCAACGTTGTTCAAGCAGTAGTTCACCGTAATCAGAAGTATCTGAATGCTGATGGTAACCACTTTGGGCACCTCTTGTAATTGCAGAAGTCAAACGTGACTTGTATTCATCTTTTGTTATCCATATATATTGAGTATTACAATTTTGATAGTTTTTTTCTTTTTAAAACTGTGTATACTTTTTTGGAGATATATATGTATATGTATATGTATATGTATATGTATATATATATATATATATCACTAGATAAAGATTTAGTTAGAAATGTCATCATCAATTCTATTGAGATCTGAAGTACAGAACTTCCTCTAACACTATATATCACAAGCATAATTTGTTCTATAAAATTACGAGCTTTTCAGATTCAAAAAACAACTATCACCATATTCTGTTATACAGGGATGTATGGAGAAGTACATTGAACAGAATTGTAGTGTCTTAAAAGTTTATATTTTTATTGTTTTTAAAACAATAAGGCCCAATTTTACCTGATCTAACTGTGGTGTTTAACTGTGGAGATGAGCACAGAATGATTTTATTAGTTTCCCAGCACCACAAGACTTAAATCTACAATCCAGAGCTTTCTCTTCTATCGATGTGAGTACCAATCCATTCTAGCAGGTGAGAAAATCAAAATAATAGTAAATTTGAGTTTTTCTATCTATGATAGTATAGTTGAAATAGTTCTGTTTGAATGGTTTTGTTCACCATCTGTTGGACAGGTTGTATCAGATGTATTCTTCTAGGAGTCATGTTCTAAACTCTACAGTCTGTTGTGTCTTACAGTAAAATTGTAAGAGTCCTAATTGATCTTACGGTAACTACACTGACCTAATGTAATTATATCAGAATATTTCTCTTTGGTTTGTAAAGGCTTATTGCTACCTCTGTGCTATATTGTTTTTCGAGTTCATTAACAGAGGGAAAAGACTAGTTTCTGAGGACCCCAAATTAATAATTCTTTCTATTCTATCTACAGCTTTAGACTTTCTTTCCTGTGTTCTCTGGATTGGGTCCCTTCTGCAGCAGGCATTCTTCTGTACTATCTCTCCATTCTAAGAGGCCAGTTAACTAACACTCAGGAGGCTGATGCCACCTATCATACATTTGAGCTGCTCCGGGCCCCAAAAACCTACCTTCAAGAACTAGCTTTCTAATAAGGCTCTTCCAGGAATGTGTTCTGGAAGGGAAAAGTAAATGTGTTTCCACTCTCTTTCACACTCCTGCTTTGTGCTCTATTTCTCCACATTGAAGTTAAAATAAACTCGGAAAACTCAAAACTGACAAACTCTTTCCCCCTATTCAATCCCCTACGTTTTTTGCCATTGTGTTTTGATTAAAATAAAGTTTTATCCAATTCTTGTTGATTTACATTTATTTTTGAATATATGTAACTCCAGCATACTTGCAAAAGACAAAATTATAAACATGTGATACTCAGAAACATGTCACTCCTCACCTATTGCTTTCATGCCATTTCATACCCATTTCATACCCTGTCTTTCTCCTTAGGTCACCAGTTTCATTGCTTTTTTGGTTTATATTTGTTGTATTTCTTTTTGAAAACTAAACAGACACATGCATTTTGTTTCCCTTCTTCCTTACCTACATTTTAGTATGCTATATGTAAACTTTATTTATATTTCTTGAAAATTACTCTATATCATTTAAACGTAATTTGTCTTTTTTTTATTTCCTATTCCTAAGTATTTCATGGGCAGGGATCCTAACTGAAGAGTACCCTTTGCAATGATATAGTGAAATGCAGTTTCTTTAATGCCTGATATTGGTGTGGTAGTGTAGGGTGGGTTTGACATGTCTTGTTCTCTTTCATTTCTACACATTGATTTTTGCTTCTCTCTCTTCAATCTCCAAGGAACAGTATCCATTCCTTTTGTGTTTATCTCATTCTTCGCTAGAGCAATGTTTCTCCAAGTCTGCAACTTGTATTTTCTTCTTCTTCTTCTTCTTCTTCTCCTTCTTCTTCTTCTTCTTCTTCTTCTTCTTCTTCTTCTTCTTCTTCTTCTTCTTCTTCTTCTTCTTCTTCTTCTTCTTCTTCTTCATTTTTTTTTTTTTTTTAAGTACTTTTCCTGTAGGTGGTGCTGTGATTGATTGGGACTGAATATCTGTATTCAGTATTTTAGCACTTGGTATTGGACTTTTTCTTTGTGGGGGTGGTTTTTTCTGTGCTATATCTAAATTCTCTACTCTGTTCTCCTTTTTTTTTTTTTTTCCTTAGAGTCCCTTAAGTCTCTTTGTTCACTCCCCATGCACACAAGCTTGAAGTCATGATGGGTTCTCCAGCATTAAATCAGTTGGGATTTGGAGTTTATTCCTCTACTCACACATGCCTTGAAAATTATGAAGTTTCCAATTTTCTAATGATACTGAAGGCATGGGTCATGAGTAGTTTTCTCTGAGGTTTCTGTTGATCTTGTAAGTTTGAGGAAATTGTGTAAAAAGATTCAGATTCAGGAGATTGTCATTTAGCTCCAAGCAAGGATTGCTTAAAATCCAAACTTTTAACATGGTCTATATAGTACTTCACAATCTGGCCACATCTAAATTCTCATTGAATTTCACTGTCCATTTGTGTTTTGTGCTCTGGCTATGCTTAAGTTTTTTGCCTTTGGACTGTCTCCTATATATGTCCATAAAAGGAATTTTACTTTAATATTTATCTTTATAGTACTCATGTATACTATCTTTAATATAAGTAAAATTAATTTACTCTCTCTTGCACAATGATTATTATAATACTTCTGCTTCCAACAGAATACATGCATAATTTTTCTCCGTAAATATCTATTCATAATGTTTGCCATTTACTATTATGATTTAAACATGTTAAAATATGCTAATGATGCTTTTCTAATTTGTAAGGTAATAATTTCAAACTAGTAACTTTGAGAGCGTAGAACTAAAGTTACTTTTTAATTTGAGAGAGTATGTTTCCTTTTTACCCCTGAATTTTAAATTCAACTCACTGGAAAAACGGCAGAGCTGGAAAAGTCAATGATTTTTTATTTTGATAATGTATCTGTGGTTTAGTAGAACTAACATTTATACAATACAGTAATAAGAACAATTATTCAGTCCCTTTTGAAAAGTTAAAAACATAAAAATTGTATTGGTTATGCTAGTACCATAATTCATTGGTCAGAATATAGAAGCTACACTGCCATTATTTATATCAATAGACTCATTAAGGAGCTAAAGATTTTTCTCCTTGAGTCATTGTGCTACTCTGAATAGTCAATAAAACCTTTGGCAATTCCTTTGATCCAAAAATCTGCTTTTGTTTCTCAGGAGAAGCTCTACACAAATTATCTTAGAGAGACCACAGACATTTAAAAAGAAGCCTCCCTCTTCTTTTCTATATAATCACTTCTAGATTAAATACCATGTATTATTATATAATATGGTTGACAGAGTTTTTAAATTATAGAGAGCCAGGTTCAAATCCAGTTTCGCTTAATAGTTACTTAAGTATGCATGTTCATACATAAAAAAGTTATTTAATCTCTCTAATCTTCAGCTTGTCCACCTGTATGACAAGGAGAATAATCTCTCTCTCATGAGGGCATTATGAGACATGATAAAATAAAGCCAATCATGCAGTGATTGGCACTTCATGGGGCTCCAAAAGAAAGCTATTGATATTCTTCAAATTTCTTTGACATCAGAGGGCAACTTAAGGTGGCTTATTAGAGGCAATATCATTTGAATCTGCTTAGTTTTTACACCACAATGCTTCTGGGGAATTGCTTTGTATAGGTAGCAGCATTTAAAAGGAATCATCATTAGTTTCTAATTGTGGCTGATCTTAAATAATTTAAGTATACAATAGGAAGAATTTTGCTAGTTGGGTAAATTCAGACATTAATCTGCAGGTATGTCTTCTCAGGCCGCTTATGAGATAGAGAGTCGTAGAGGAAGCACTGTTCAGTACTGAGAGATGTAAATCAGAGCAACCTCTGATTGAGCATTTCACTAACACGTGTCTGCTACAATTTTCACATTTACCTTCTGAGGTAGCAGAGTAGACAATATCCGTGCCCTGCTCTGCTCACTTTTACCTGGAAGTGCACTCGTACCCTAGCTGCTGTGAGTTCTGGGTGCTATTTACTCACAAATATCCCATCTCTGGATAATTGCCCTCTCTGCTGACTGGAACTGTTTGTTGGAGAGATTAGCTGTTTTCCCATATGAGGGTACAAAAGTCTGGATGTTTGCCCTAAGGTGGGACCAAGGTCCAACCCACAGGTTCGAACTGAAGTAGGCTTCTGCTGAGGTAGTAAGTCCCCAAGATGACTCCTGTGGACCCATTTCTCTTGGTATTTATCCCTTTGTGCGGTCCTTTTGTACATTGAATCTGGGATAGTTCTTTGTAAGTAATAGAATGTGGCAAAATTGACACTGAAAGTCTTTGAGATTAGGTTACAAGAACCCTCAAAGTTTGTACATTTGTCTCTTGTAATATTTGTTCTGGGGAAGGTAAGCCGCCATGTAAAAGGGGCTGACTGTCCTGTGAGTGCAGTACTGTGAAGAGCACAGGCCATGTGGGAAGTCCAGGCAGAGACAGAGCAGATAGATGCTGGCCAGCTGCAGGTGTTCCAGCTATTCCAGCCCAAGTCACACATGTGAGTGAAGAAGCGATCTTGGACATTTCAATCCTAGTGGATGCAACATGCGGAAGAAATGAGGACCCCACGCTTATGTCTCCAGTTTTGTTGTCCCAGTCACCTCCATTCATCTGGGCCATTTCACTTTGCTGTGCACTGGTCAAATTCCTGATCTGCCAGAATCGTGAGATAATATCATGACTATTGTTTGACACCACTGATTTTGGGGGAAGTATGCAGCAATGGATAACAAGAACACAAGCAGAGCCCACACACTGGCTTAGTTTCTGTCCCAGCTCTACATTCCTTTCCACCTCCCCCTTCCTTCTTCAGGAAGTCACTTGCACAAGAATCACTCTCTCATCTCTCCTTCTAGATGATTATACCTAATGGTGGTAGGTGCTATTTTTTTACCCACATTTTACATATGCTCAAATGGAAGCACAGATGAATAAAATAACTTACTGAGAATCACACAGCTAATACTTAGGAGAGCTGGTATTGGAACCAGCCCCCAGAGCCCTTGTTCTTAACCAGAATACCATACAGCTCGCAAGCAGAGTGAGGTCTGCCTACTATGGGCAGAATATCATGTTGGTCTATGCTAAAGCATCAAAACAAATAATCTTACAACACAAAGAGCAGGCATCTACTCACTTTCTGATTTTTTTTTTTTTTTTTTTTTTTTTTCATTCTGAGGGTCTGTGTATTCAGAGAAAAAGAATCCACTGTCGTGTTTAGCATGTAAGCCTTCTGTGAGATGGCAGCATGACAACACATGGTGCTGCCTGGCTGTCGGCCAAGTGCAGTGGTATTCTGTTTGTGCCACTCCAATCCTTTTGTCACTTGTTAAAAATTCCGTGTTATCTCCTCTGCCAAACATTGCTACCATCTGCCTACATATGACTTTGATAATGATTATGTGATAATTGCAGTTGTGTATCTTATACCAACTATTATAAGGTGGAATGGCCAAAGCAAATACATTTTCCAGCATCTATATTTAAATCCCACCCTTCTAGTCTTCTCCACCACCCTATCTCCCCCAAGCACCTTGCTTATGCTTTTGAAAATTTTTGATGGTCTTGAAAACTATAATGCTTTCTGTTTCATAAAGAAAAAAAAAAGTATAAAAATCTTTCTATACTTCTATCAATCAAAATAAAATAACTTTAGGGGATATTTTTTTAAGATCACTAAAGGGTCATAATGTGGACTGATAAAATTGTTCATTTATTTTTGTTAAATGGAGCCAAGATAACTTAATAGTTTTTACAGTAGCATTTCCCCAAATGTATACTTATAAATAAGTCAGTGCCTGCGTTTATGGATCTTAAGCTTTTCAAATTTCTTAGGAAATAATACATAATTTAAAAGAGTATATTCTTAGCTAGTGTTGTCTGAAATGTTTGGCAGTTTCTCTTTAAGAAAGTCCTGAAATAGCAAATATTTTTTCCAATGTCCAAATTCAATAAGAATGTTTTCCTCCATCTCCCCACCACCTTAGCTGTAAAATATCAATTGATATTTGTCACCTGTTTACAGTAATATAAAAATTACTTTCATATATGTGCCTTTCAAAGATCTTTCATATGAAATGCCTGGGAAGTTTCTCAAGGGAAAGCCCTATGATTGGCATAAAAGCCGAGTACAACCAGAGATTGGAGAATTTTACAAATATAAGAATGAAGACAAAAAGATATGACTCACTCTGGAAGGAAAGCAAAGCCATAAATAGTGGAATAAAAATTGCTTGATACCTATCCTGAGAAGATTTGCAAATAATTGTGTGAATCCTAAGTAACAAAGAGTTTAGAGAGAGTGTAAAATTTAAAACACAGAGAAAGTAACTGATCAATACAAAAAGAACTAACCAGTTGCTCCCTACCTTTCTGTAATAAACAAACAAAAAACTTACCTATATCTCCCCCTGCAAATCCTACTTGCTGCTAGAATATTATCCTGCGCAAGTTTCACTGAATTTCAATGGTCATACTGGATTTGACGAACTACCACTCATATCTCCTACTAGGCATTACTGCCTCTGAACCCCTCCAATCTCTGATAAGTAGCCCTCCTTGATTTTCTCATGATGCTGTTTTCTTCTATCCTAATACTAGTGCTCTCCTGTATAATAATTACCTGCTTGTTATTCTTATTTGCAATTGTATCTCCCCATGCCTAAAATTACATATAAGGAATATAGATAGTGTGTGATAAATGTTTGTTTAATTTCAATATTTATTGAGCAGCTACTCTGTTCCAGGAACTGTGCTATATATTAAAACAACAACAACAAAGGAGTCAAACATTGTTCTTGATATCATGGACCCTCCATTTGAATATAGGACATTCATTTGAATATACAATATAAATTATGCCTTTTGGGTCAATTTAATATGCTTACTATTAACGATAGTATGTGATAATTGTTGGATCCTACCAAGATTGCATGAATTCTGCCACATCTTCACCATTCATTAGCCTCCTTTTGTGTTCTCCTTTTTCTTACCCAGTTTAGATTTTATACTCCATTTATTGTAGTCATTTGTTTACATTCTCAACTTTTCTTCCTCTCTAATACTTGCTTGACAAAACCTTAACCATGGGTAAGCACAACTCTCCATCTATTGTATTCCTCTAATGCTTCTGTGCAGCTAAGTGTGGCGACAGAAAAAAAAAAAAAAAAAATATATATATATATATATATATATATTACCTGAACTTATTCAATTTATAAGTGCAAATTTCAAGCTTCTCAAGAAATCTGTGCTATTTAATCAATTCACCCTCCTACCCTTTCCTGTCTCCCTACTTCTCACATTATCTAGTTTTCTTTTCTACTACCTTAATTACATCAGCATACAAACATGCTATATATAGTATTCTGCATCTTTAAAAAAAGTCTCCATTGTTCTCCAGCTACTTTTTCAATAATCATCTAGCTTTTGCAGTAAAATTCTGCCAAAGAATTCTGTATTGCTTACTTTTGCTGCTTCCTGTTTTTCCATTCTCTCTTGATCCAATGATAACAGCCTTTCCTTTGGTCTTGTCAGGATCACCATGAACCACCATGTTGCCAAATTAAGCTGACTCTCCTAAGTCTTCAGATTACTCAAGTGCTCAGTAGCACTTGACACTTTCTCATTGCCTCAGGAATGGTGCATTCCCCTGCTTTTCTGATTTCCTTGCTGTCCAGTTCCTTTGACTGGCCACTCTTTTTGATTTATCCTGTACACATTTTACTGTCATTTGCAGCTCTTGTTCCTCATCTCTCTTTTTCAAACACACCCCCTGGGTCACTTCACCTGGTCCCTGAGTTTTTATATATGCTGATGGATTTCAGTTTTATATTTTCAACCAAAACCTTTCCCCTGGGCTATAGACTCATATACCCAACTAGTTATTAACATTTATACGAGGTGTTTATAAGTGTTTTACATATATGGAACAGAAAGTCTTAATCCATGGCACGGAATTTTCTCCCTTTATATCTTCTACATTTTTTCTTCATATTTTCCTATTCTAAGCTTAAACATACTTTCTTCAGAATATCTCATCCTAATCAACTCTCAAAAGGGTCAAAAACCCTTTCCCAACTGTAATTTCTCTTTTCTGTATTTTCCTTCAGAGTATTTACTTGCTTATTTTTCATTTCTCCTAGGAAGTGAAATTCGTGAGGACATGCATTACTATATCCTAGAACCTACAACAAAATTTGTATAACAGTAGACATTCAGAAATTTTGATAGACGAATAAATGAAGTAACCAAATAAACAAAAGAATTACAGATAGTTATATATGCTCTAAAAGAAAACAAATTAGGGTGTAGTGTTGTGTTTAAAAACAAAATAACTGGGTAAAGGGGTGAATAGGATTGCCAGAGATCTCTCTGGAACAATGACTAAGACTTAAAGAATGTGAAAGGAGCTGCCTCACTGAATCGCCAGGAGAAAGACTTTTGATTAAGAGGAAATAGGAAGTGTAAAGGACCTACACTGTGAAAGAGCTTGTTGAATTCCAGCAATTGGAAGGCCTCTGTGGTTGGAGTACAGTGGATGAAGGAGGGAGTAGCTTGGGATCAGGATGGAGAGATGTGTGAGGGGTAGATTGCATCAGTTCTTGTAGACAGTGGCAGGGATTTTAATATTATTCTTAGTGAAGTAGAAAACTACTGCAAAGTTTTAAGCAGGGGAGTGGCATGATATTATTTGTTTTTAATAAGGGCTTGCTGTTTAGTGGATAATGGATGTAAGGAGAGTGACACAATAGTAAAAACAATAGGGAGAACAGTTATGTGGCTATTATATTAGTCTAGGAAAGAGATGATAATGCCTTGTCTCGTGCTATGATAAAAACATGGAGAAGATAACACAGATTTGCAATTTATTTTGAAGGTGGAATTGATAGATCATGATAATAGATTGAATCTGGGATGGGGTAAGAAAAAGAGCAAGATTAGGTACAACTTTCAGATATATGTGGGGACAGGAAGCCCTGTCGATTTCTGATATAAAGAAGGCTGGGTAGGATAATATTCACAGAGGAATAGCAGAAGTCATATTGGTTAGATTAAATCTGAGATGCCTATAAGATATGCCAGTGAAGGTGTCTGGGCTATGATAAAATTAATGTACTTGAACTTCTGAGGTGGTTTTATTATATCTTCCACTTTATAAATGAATTTACTGAGATATAGAGAAGTTAATTAATTCCCCCACACTCCTTTAGCAGCAAATGGAAAACTGAAAGTTACATTAAATCTGCCTCACTCTAAAACAGTGCATATAACTCACAAAGATTAGGAGATATGGGAAGAAGTTTGGTCAAGAAATACAGATTTGGGACTTGTTAGCACATGGCATTATAAATCGAGAGGTGTGACTACTTAGGAAGAGGACAGGGCTAAAATCTGAGGGATATCAATATGTAGAGTCTGACTAGAGAAACAAAGGACTCCAAAGTGGTATGACCAGTTAGATGAGGCGAAAATCAGGGGCAAGTTTCATGGTAGCTGAGAGCAGAGTATTACTGGATGAAAGGCATGGTGAACTGTGTTGAATTCTTGAGAATTCAAGTAAGATGGTTACCAGAATGATCCACACATTTAATAAACAAATAACTGCACAATTAAAGATCCTCAAGATATATATCCTTCAAAAAATCATCAGCCTTTTTATTCTCTTCAGTTTTTAAAAACTATAATCAGGCTGGGACCTAAAAATTATATATATATAATATATAGGAAAAACTGGTGCAAGAGTAAGAATTTATAAGTCACATGACTGACAAATTATTTCACTTCCTCTGAGGTTCCAAGTCCTTGCCATAAAATAAAAAAAGTTAAGTCCATTCTGTATCCTTAATTAGATTCTAAGAAACCAGTTGTGGTTATGGGGTATTAAAACACATTGACAACTCTTAAAGCATTAAGGAATGTTGTTCTTTATATCTATGTGAACATTTGCATTTTCTCTTATCCTACTTCCATTGAATAGCAAACTTCAAGTACTCTAAATTCCACTGTTTACTTAATTCAGTTGCTCCTAATACTGTACTGTAGAATGTATTTCACAGGGTATAAAAGATGGCAAATCAGATGCTATTTTTAGATGCTTTATAAATTTTGTAATTATCATTATTATTAATCATATCAATATTTGTAGTTGGTAATTTCCGTCATCTCTCCACATTGTTTTTTTTCCCCCCTAGGGATGTAAATCACACTTTATTTTTGGTACATATTTAATCCTGTTGTAACTCTCATAAAGTTATAGAATAATAAGTTTATGAGTGATAATTCTAAAGTTGGAGACTTTCTTGGTCCTATCACAGTTGCCACAAAACAAATAAATAAAATAAATAAGTGAAAAAGAAGAAGGAATACCAGAGAATGGGTTTGAAATTTTTTTGTAGGAAGTTGTGTGTATAAATATCATTCTAGCTTCTATATACTTTAGAGCCACGTTACAAGGAGCTAACAAGCCCTAAGATTTGAGAGATAAAGAGAAAGAATGACAACATATGCAGTAATACAAAGATTTTAAAGGTTAGTTGGACAAACTAAGCACAAAGTCAGTCTGAAAATTTCAGCATGAGCATAACTGAAGAGACAGTATCAGTATAACAGATAATAGCAGCCCATCAGAGAAAACACAGGGCTGAAAATAAGCAAGAGAGAAAAAAGGAAACAACAAAAACAAACAAAAAAATGCACCAATATCCCTCTTGTATGTTATCTAATTAGTAATAAATTTAAGTATTATAGTCAGTAGATTTTATTATAGGGCCAGAACTACTTCTTCACTATAGCCATGGGTCTTGGGTGTCCTAGAATAAATTTACAAAAGCAAATCCTAGTCTGAAATGTTTATAAGTCCATTTGGTCTTTTCTGGCCAAGCTCCTAAATGGTCATTCTAAACAAAGTTAAAAAAGAGACCACTATAATGCTCTCATCTTACTGTAATGTGATAAAAGCCAGTACTGTTTTCAGTTTCCTCTCTACACTTAATGGACTCATATTTTGTGATGGAGAAACAGTATCAGGAGAAAATGGAGAAAACAATTTGTTTTTGAGAATTTTAACTTGGAGTTGTTTCTACTGAGTTCCTTCCTCTAATCCACCCATAGACTGAGGATAATTCAATCGTGAGTCCTAAAGAATTCAGGATTTATTGTAGGATTTATCGGGAGTTTCCTTTTGCTTTCCTGCCTCATCTTCACATTAGTAGGCCAAGTAGAAATCCAAATCATAGAGATATCTAATAACAAATAAAGACAAAATAAGATAAAATGGGTTTTAGTCTATAGTACCAGGGAATACTATTTAATAGATTAGGTGGCAAGCAACCAGAATCACAATGGAAAAAGCATTCAAGTAGTAAAACTGGAATACTGGAACTGCACAAGCTAACTAGAGTTCAAAATGAGTGGATACACCACGCTCAATTCAGAATAACTCAACCTGTAGACATTTTATAATTTATTTTGAAATTTAAGAAATGTTTAAGGTATTTTGCTAAAAATTACATACCATCTCTTTTGCACCCTAATGATCACCAGATGGAGTTAAATGGTAAGGAAGGTTTTATTCAAGACTATCACAATAGGGGAGAGAGCTCGAACTCAACTCCATTGAAACAAAAGGCAGAAGAGTTTTTAAGCATTGGAGTGAGTGGAAAAGTACTAGAGGACATTAGTGGGAAGACATGGTCAATGTGATTAGAACATCTGTGTTTGCTAATTGGAACATCTGTGTTTGCTAACTCTGGTCAAAGTTAGGCTCCTCCCTTCCCATAGAAACTGGGAGATAGGAGTGCCATCTTTCTTGACCTGACATATAGAAGAACATTTACATCTCAAAGGGGCCGAAAAATAATTTACAATTGTAAGTTTCCTAAAGGAAGGTGTATAGTCAGGAAGAAACTTATCTAAATTTTAATCAAGTAGAGGGAGCGTTAGGCTGTCTAGGTCAACAGTTACAAGGCTGATGTCCTATACAGATACTGCTGCAATTGTCTTTGATGATATATGTACTTATAGCCTATAAAGTATTCAATGCAAAATGCAGAGATTTTTGAGAAATCAGGATTATGATTTATGAGCTTCTTGACGCTCTAAGCCATAGCTCTACCTCTCACTTGAGAAGACATCACACATTGTTTTGAAAGAACTCAGTTTTACAGCATGGAATCAGCTAATGCTGTGCTGAGGCACAACTGTTATTTCCCCTTTCTTCAGCCGGCAGGAAATCCCTGAAAACGGTGTTGTAAGTAAGAAGGCTAGAGGTGATGTTGAAGGGAAAAGCAATTGCTTCTGAATGCTAATGTTTAATCTGTCCTCTACAGAAATGAAAGTGGCCCTTTATCTTTGAGTAGAATAAGGTGATTTAGAAGGGGAATAAGATGACACTGCAATAGCAGATGCTGATGCCTTAGTAGTAAATTCAATTCAGCGCAAGATTTATGCGAATTTCAAGACTGAGATAAACTTCACTAATGTAATGGCTTCTGGGGAATAAGTTCAGAGTTTCTTTTAAGTCTCTTAAACCGTTGTTGACTTGACATTCTGGGTTACATTGTAGCGGCAATGTTTGATCTGCTATATTTTATGACGTCATCATTTCTATCATCTTCATAGAAATTTGCTCCAGGCTGAAACCTGACTCACAAGTTGAAAGGAAGTCAGAAACCATTTTTTCCCAATTCTGAGAACTTCATAATTCAATATAAGAAAAAACAATAATACATACAGCAGAAACATTTTAGTAAATTCCTGTTTTGTAATCGATTTGCTCGTTCATTTTATTTTTCAAATATTAACTTAAAATCTATAAGGTTCAGAAACTTCCTTGAATTTTAATAATTTATATTGAATAACACAAATATAACTATTTTGTTATGTTTGCAACTTTTTTATTTCTGTGGCCTAGTACTACTATGTACCTATGATTTTAATGTTATTTTCTTCAGTACATTAATATGAATGCTTCGGTAAAATAATATTCTATAGCTTCCAATAGCAAAATGGTCTTAAAAACATTTTTATCAAGGTATAATTTATATTCAATATACTACACATATTTAAATTGTACAGTTTGATGAGTTTGACAAATGTATACAGACATGAAACTATCACCACAATGAAGAAAAGGCACATCATTCATCACTCCAAGTTGCCTTGTTCTCATTTTTAATGCTATACTCCTGCCCTCTCCACTCCTACTCGAGACCTTTGTTCAGAGGCAATCTCTAATCTGCTTTCTGCTGTTATATATTAATTTTAATTTTTTAGAATTTTATATAAAATTTATATAAGTGGAGTCATACAGTTCTTGAGTCTGCCTTTTTTACTAAGCATACTTATTTCGAGATTCACCAGTTTTAGCATGTATGAAGCGTGTATTCTTTAATTGCTGAGAAGTATTCTATTGTAAGATATACCAGATTTTGTTTATCTATTCACCAATTGATACACATCAGAATAGTTCCCAGTTTTTGAACATCACAAATAAAGCTGCTGCAAAGAACACTTGTTTAAAAGTATTTGTAAGGCCATATGCTTTCATTTCTATTGGATAAATACCTAGCAGTATAATGACTACATCATATGATATGTATGTTGTTAACGTCTAAAGAAATTGCCAAACTGTATTCTAAAGTGATTGCACCATTTTATACTCCTACCAGCAATGTATGATGTTCCAGTTACTCCATATCTTTGCCAACAGTTGGTATGGACAGACTTTTTAATTTTAGCCATTGTAAAATAGGGGTTTAGCAGCATCTCCGTATGGTTTTAATTTGCATTTCCCTAATGATTAATGATGACCATCCCTTTATGAACTTACATGCCATCTATGTATCTTCACTGGTGAAGTGTCTGTTCTAATATTTTATTTTTCTTTTTTGTGGATTGATATGTTATTACTGAGTTTTGAGAATTCGTTATATATTCTAGATTTGTTGTTAATGTTTTGTTGAGTCAACTCCAACTCCTGGCAACACTATGAATGAGTGATGTCCACAGTGTCCTGTCCTCAGCAGCCCTGCTCAGCTCCTGCAGACTCATGCCTGTAACTCATTATGGAGGCAATCCACCTCATACTTGGTTTTCCTCTTTTCCTGCTACCTTCTATTTTTCCCAGCATTATTGTTTTTTCCCCACAAAGAACCATGCCCTTCATCATGTGCCCAAAGTATGGCAGCTTCAATTTTGTCATTTTTTTCCCTTCAGGGATCTTAATTTGCTCTAGGACCCACTTGTTTATCTTTATGGCTGCCCCGGGTATCCATAGAGGTCTCCTCCAACACCATATTGTATTAGTGTATATACAACGTCTTAATATGTGGCTTTCCTACCCCTATCTTAACAGTATTTCTTTAAACAGTTTTTAACTTTAATGAAGTCTACTTTGTGAATTTGTTCTTTTATGGATTATGCCTTTTGGGTTATATCTAAAACATCTTTTGTTAACCTGGGTAATAAAACATTTTCCTTACATTTTCTTTTTAAATTTTTATAATTTTACATTTTATATTATGCCTGACCCATTTGAATCAATTTTTAATGTTCTCTGTGTACGAAGATTTTATTTTTTTTTTATTTTTACATATGGATATTCAGTTATTCCAGCATCAGTTAATAAAAACACTGTCATTTCTCTACTACATGACCTTTGTAACTTTGTTGTCCATATATGTGTGGTCTATTTCTGAGGTCCCTATTCTGTTCACATGATTAATTTGTCTATCCTTTTGTTAACACTATGTCTTGATTGCTGTAGCTTTACTATAAACCTTAAAGTCAAGTAGTGTTAGTATTCCAACTTTGTTCTTTTCAAAATTGTTTTGGCTATTCTAGGTCTTTGTATTTTCATATAAATTTTAAAATTAGTTTGTTAATTTCCCCAGAACTTTGATGGGATTTTGATTGTGAATCTAAAGATCAATTTAGGGAGAATTGACATCTTAACAATATCAACTCTTCCAACCTATGGGCAAACTGTATCTCCTTATTTATTTAGGTATCCTTTAAATTATCTCAGCAATGTTTTTGGCTTTCAGTATTAAGTACTTTTGCATATTTTATTAGATTTATACCTTAATATTTAATATTTTGATACTATTATAAATGGTATACTTTTTAAATTTGGGGTTTTCTAATTGTTCATTGCTAGTATATAAAAACATAATTGATTTTTGTATGTTGACATGGTATACTGCAACTGTAATAAACTTGTTTTTGGGTACATTCCATTGTACTTTCTCTATATAAAATCATGCTATCTGAATAAAGAGATTTTTGTTTTTTTCTTTCTAATCTGGAGGCCTTTTGTTATTATTTATCTTATTACTTATGTTGCGTTATTGTACTAGTTAATACTTCCTGTATAATGTTGAATAGAAGTGATGATGGAAGATATCTTTCTCTTGTTCTTGATCTTTAGGAGACATCATTCAATATTTCATTATTTTGTATATTAGCTATAGGTGTTCATAGATGCCTTTCGCCATGGTAAGTTTCCTTTCTAGTTTACTAAGTTTTTTTTTTTTTTTAATCAAAAAGTAATGTTAAAATTTATTAAGTTTTTTTCCATGTCTGTTGAAATATTTTTAGCATTTTATTTTAGTTTTAGTTTTTTAATGTGGCAAAACACATGCATTAATTTTCTTTTCTTTTTTAAATTAATTTTTTTGGGAGTGACAACAGTTAGTATAATCATAATACACAGGTTTCAAGTGTGCATTTCTATAATATGTTATCTATATATCACATTGTGTGCTCACCACCCAGAGTGAGTTGTCCTTCCATCACCATATATTTTACCCTCTATGTCCTCTTCTACTATCCCCCACTCCCCTTACCCTCGGGTAACCACAAAACTGTTGTCTGTGTCTATGAGTCTGTTTCTTTATTTATTTATCTTGTTCCTTTGTTGATTTCAGTTTTATATCCCACATATGAGTGAAGTAGTATGGTTCTCGACTTTTTGTTTCTGAATTATTTTACTTAGCATAATAATATCAACAATTTTCAAACGTTAAAGTCAACTGGCATTTCTAGTATAAATCCCGGTTGGTCAGGGTGTTTTTTGTTTGTTTCTGTTTTTACGTCTATGTTCATAAGAGATGGGTCTGTAGTTTTATTTTTATCTCTGTCTACTTTGGTATCAGAGTAATTCTGGCTTTATAGAATGAATTTTAAAGTATTCTTTGCTGTTTTGGTTTTCTGGAATAGATTGAACAGTACTGGTTTTGGTATTGTATTTTTCTAAATTCTCACTTGGTAAAATTCACTAGTGAAACCATTTGGACCTGGCATTTTCTTTTTGGAAGGTTTTTATCTACAAATTCAATGTTATTTATATATGTTAGACAATTTGGGTTATCTCTCCTTTTTGAGCAAAGTACAGTAGGGTATGCCTCAATAAATTGGTATATTTCATGTATGTTGACTTTTGGACATAAATTTGTTCATAACATTGCCTTATTATCTTTTCAATATCTAGAGAATCTGTATTAAAATCATCTCTCTCATTCCTAATATTTGTAATTTATGTTTTTTTTCCCTAATCAGTCTTGTGAGAAGTTTATTAATTCTCTTTATCTTCTCAAATAATATTTTGATTTCATTAATTTTTCTGTGTTGTTTTTTATTTTCTATTTTGTTGATTTTCACTTTTTAAATTATTTCCTTTCATTTACTTACTTTTTTTTTAAGTTTATTGGGGTGACATGTTAGTAAAGTTACATAGATTTCAGGTGTACAATTATTATGCTGAGCAAAATAAGTCAGACAGAAAAAGCAGAGAACCATATGATTTCACTGATATGTGGTACATAAACTGAAAACAACAAAAGAACAAGATAAACAAATGAAGAAACAAAAACTCATAGACACACAATAGTTTACCAGAGAGTAAGGGGGGGAGGGTGGTAGATGAGGATAAAAGGAATCACATATATGGTGATGGAAAGAGAATTGACTCATTTACTTACTTTGTGTTTAATTTGTTCTTCTAGTTTCTCAAGGTAGAAATTGAGTTTATTGGTTTGATACCTTTCTTTTTTTCTATTTAAGCATTTGGTGCTATAAATTGCTAGGCATTGCTTTGTGTCATCCCAGAAATTTTGATTCCTTCTTTGATCCATGGATTACTTAGAAGTGTCTGAGATCATTATTTTCTGATTTCTAATTTAACTCTCTGTCTTCAGAGAACATACAATACATGACTTGGACCTTTTCAAATTTGTTGAAGCTTGTATTATGGTTCAGATTATGGTCTATTCTGTGTGTAATTGAAAATAAAGTGTATTCTGTTGTTGTTGGAAGAAATATTATATTAGTATCAATGAAGACAATTTGTTGAAAGTATTGTCCAAGTCTTAAATATCCTTACTGATAATCCATGTACTTGTTTAGTTACTGAGAAAGGAACATAGAAATTTCTAATTATATTTGTGGCTTTGTTTATTTTTTCTTGCAATTCTATACTTTTTTGTATTTTTATTATTTTAAGTTCTGTTATTTTGTACACAGACATTTTACACTATTTTAGGTCCTCTTGATAAAATGAACTTCTTATCCCTGGCAATATTCTTTGTTCTGAAATCTTTTTAGTCTAATAATATTATAGCCACTAGAGATTTACTTTGATTAGTGTTAGCATGTTTTGTCTACTTTTACTTTTGCCTGTGTTTGTATTTGAAGTTCATTTATGGTTGGCAGCATTATACTGGGTCTTGTTTTTCTAACCAATCTGACAAACTTTGCTTTTTGTGTTGACTTCTTTACATTTATTTTGAATATTTAAATGACTAGGTTGAAGTCTGTAATCTCACTATATATCAGTTTCTTTTCTTCCTTCCTTCCTTCCTTTCTTTTTTTAAAAATTTTTATTGTGTTCCTCTGCTCCTCTTTTTCTTTCTTATTTTGAATTTATTATTTTTTGTAATTCTACTTTGTTTCGTTTGTGGCTTGTTAGTTGTAATTCTTTGTTTTATTATTTTCATAGTTAAATTATGGCTTATAATACACATTTTTCACTTATAGTCTAACTTTAAGTGATGTTATACTATTCATGTATAGTATATAACAATATAATAATTAATTTACATTTCCCACTTTCGGTCTTTGTACTATTGTTGTTACATGTTTTACTTTCATACTTTATAGAACCCTGCATTACATTAATTGTCGTTTAAACAGTTAATTCTCTTTTAAAGGGCTATAAAGAAGAAAAAAGGTCTTACATATTTGCCCATCTAGTTATTATTTTTGTGCTCTTTATTTTTTTGTGTAGATCTGTATTTCCATCTGGTATACATTTTTTTCTTTAATATATTTTTAAAAATTTTCTTGCAGTGAGGTGATGGATTCTGTAGGTTTGTATATATTTGAAAGCTCTTTATTCCACCTTCCTTTGTGAAAGGTACTTTCTCTGTGTATAGAATTCTAGGTTAACTTGTTTGTTTGTTTGGTTGATTTTTCTAGCACTCAAAAGATATTGCTTTACTGTACTCTCACTTGCATATTTTTCCAATGAGAAGTCTGCTGTTATCTTATCTTGGTTTTTCTCTTGTGTTTTACATGAGTGAATTTAAGATTTTATCTTTATAACTGTTTTTGTAGTTTATTCATTTTTTTTACCCTTGCAGTTCAATAACCTACATGAGATTTGCAGCTTTAATCAAATTTGGAAAATGTCCAGTAATTTTCCCTTCATTTTTTTTCTCTCCCACTCTTTTATGACTTCTCCTTAGCAGACTCCTATGTTGTGTATATTAAGATGCTTCAAGTTTCCCCCAGCTTACTTATCTCTATTTTTCCATTATTTTTAATTCCATGTACTTTATTTTGCATAGTTTCTATCACTCAGTCTTCAAGTTCACTGAGTTTTTTTCTTCTGTACTCTCTATTCTGCCTTTTACCTGATCTCTGTATTTTTCAGCTCAACTACTATAGTCTTCATCTGTAGAGTTTCTTTTTGGATGACTTTTTAAATATATTTTGTATTTACTTTATTTTGAACATATGTAACAGCTATAATGTTAATGTCTTTTTCAGATTATCCTAACGTCTTTATCAATCTTATCAAGTTTTAGATTGACTGATGTTTTTTCTCTCCATGAGATTCATCTGCTTCTTTGTAATGCCCAGTAATCTTTTTTATTGGCAAGACATTGTGAATTTTTAACATTTTAGTTCTAAATGTTTTTGTTTCTGTATTCTTGGCATAGTCCTAGGACCCAGTGAAATTATTTGGAAGCAGTCAGAGCCCTGAAGTTCATCCTATTAAGATTCATGAGGTGGGACCAGGGCAGTGTCAAGTCTAGGATTATTTATTCCCCGCTATCTACATAAAACCATTTTGTGTACTCTCCTTAATGACCCATGACTCATGATGTTAGGTTGTTCATTCTGGCTGGTGAGAATAGGCACTACCCCTGGCCTTATGTGAGCATTGAAAACTATTACCACCAACCCTTCCAGGTGATCCTTTCCTCAGCTTCAGGTAAATTCCTCATACACATGCAATGATTACTGCTCAAAGGAATATTCAAGGGAAATGTTCTGCAGATCTCTGAAGTTTTTCTCTTCTGTAATTTGCTTCTCTCCAGTACTCCGCCATGCAAAGTCTAGTGGCTTCGGTCTGTCCAGCCTCTCATCTCTTTAATTCAGGTAATCTAGCAAGCCGTGCTTGAGTTTCCTCTGCCTGAGCCTCTCCGGCTGGAAACTCTCAAGGAATTAAGCTGGGACAATCACAGTTTTCATGGTTATAGCGATTACTGTTTTTTGTTGCCCGATGTACGGTGTCTTACAAACCATTGTTTTATATATTTTGTCTAGTTGTGGGTTGTTTTAGGAAGGGAAAATCTGGTCTGTCAATCTATCCTTGCTGGAAGCCAAAAATGCTACTTTTTTAAGGGTGATTTTTATGACATTACTTTACAAAATATCTTAGCTTGAGTTTCTCTCTCTGGCTCACATAGACCTAAAACAGTTTTTCCTACCTTATTTGCAATAGAGTTTACAGCGTCAATTTGGAAATGAGTGGTACTTTACTGTCAGATGACATTCTAAATTGTTTTTATGAAGCTTATTTTCAGTGTCATACTAAGAAAGAAAATAAAAGCCCAATTGATTGTGATCAGGATGACCTTAAATAAAGTGAGTTTGATTTGGGGCCCTTTTCATTCCTTCAATAGATCTCCTAATTATTAAAATAATTAGCCTCTCTTGAAGAGAGCTTCTCCTGGGAGGATGACTTTTTCCTATATCACCCATATTTGCTAAAGCAAAAACTGATAACTAAATTGCTAGCTTATCCCTAAAAATCATTCCTGGGCAAAAAACAAATATTACTTTATCAAGTTGTCACTGGAATTAGTCATCTGGAAGAAATTGTCCTCATTTGGAAAGAACATTTATAGGAAACCTGTGGGTGGAGAATACAAAAAAAACAAAACAAAACAAAAAAAACCTTGAATTTGCAGTAAGCAAGTAATCAAAATGAATTAGCTCTAAGAATAAATGACTTTTAGGGTGGATAAAAAACGAAAAAGAGCTGAGAAGGTCAACACAGAAGGAAGATGTTGAAGTAACATGGTAAGAATCTGAAAGTGAAGACAACCTAGTGCTTAGAAAAAGAAAGAAAGAAAAAAAAAAAAAACAGAATGAATAATGTTTGTGTCTGCGTTATCTTTTTCCACAATATAAATGTGCTTTATCTCTCCAAATCTTCAGAAAAATCTGTTTGTGCTCAGATCTTCAGACAATCTTCTCAAGAAGGCTAAGTCTTCCAGGGATAAAGGTCTTAATGCACTGACTAGCTGATATAATATAATAGTAAGGCTTGCCTAGTTTAATTCCTAAGAAACAGTTTATATAAATTACAAAAAGTAAATGCAATGAAAGTATGAGATAACGATATGTCTTTATTTTACTTAGTGTCAAGATAATATTTACGTGCTTGGTCTATGAAATACTTCTTTTACAGAATAGAAGAAGCCCAACTCTAAACATTTTCCAACATGTTAGTTGTCTATTGCTGTTGATGATGATAATTATGTGACATGATACAGATGTTAGCTAATACTATGGTGGTTATCATAGTGCAATATATAAATGTATCAAATCAGCATGTTGTATACTTAAACTTACGAAAAGTTTTATGTTGACTATATTTCAGTAAAAAAAGAATTAAATAAGGTAATACATAAAGCACTTTGTAGTATGTCTTTGTAGAGAGAAAGTATTGTATTAATATCATTAATAATATTACAGAAGTATTCATAAATACTTATGGCGAGTGTATAAAAATATAGATGGTAAGTATATAAAAAGTGTTTAGCCTCCCTGGCAAATAATGCATATAGTTAAAACAATGTGTACAATGTGTGATTTAGAAGATATTTTATAATTTCAGTAGTGCTTTTCTCTGGGTTATGAGGTTCTTGGTAATTTTTAATTTTTTTCTATAGTTCTTTATTTTTTGAAGCTTGAAAACAATGAATATGTTTTCATTTATAACTAAAATAAAGTTTTATTTCTTTGACTGTAACTATCTCCTTTGCTTTTTCATTTTAATGTCTTAGTGTATTCTAAGACTAAATCTTCTTGACAGTCTGCTTTTGGATGCATGAAACCCTGTTGTATTTATCCTTTGATGTGACTTTTGTTCACCTTGTTATACAAGCCTATTCTATACCTGATCTACTCAGTGACCTCCTGGGAATTTATATTAATTTATTTGACTACCTTTCTTCTTACTTTCAGTGGAAAATTACTCAAGATTATTTTTTAGAATGAAAGTATTGGATCATTAATTCTCAACTATTTCCGTTCTTAAGCATCCTTCCACCCTTTGCTGGTTATTCCCATCAATACCAATTGCTCACCATAACAATACAGCAAACTAGGGATAATGTAGTCTGTGTATACAGCATATAGTGGTGTGTGTGTGTGTGTGTGTGTGTGTGTGTGTGTGTGTGTGTGAATAGTTTTAAAAAAATCTTACAAGTAATTTTGATAAACTTCCCTTCAACCCCTCATTGAGATTGTACCTTAAGAAATCCCATCCATTTAAGACATTTAATTTTCCAGGTCTTAGCTGTGGAACACTATGTGGAGTGATGGAAACAGCTCTGGACTTGTTATCAGATGACCTAGGTTCAAGGCTTTGCTCTGTCATTTACAAGTTTTGTGACCCAAGCAGTCACTGAACCATTTTTGCTTCCCTTCCCTGATTTTAAAATAGAGATAAAGTATCTCATGAAGAGGTTGCCAAAATGAAATTAGTTACTACAAAAAAGCTCTTTTAGGATAAAAGGTTATATAATCAAAGGCATGCTTATTACTATTATTTTCTTTTAACTTTGAAGTGTGCTTACTTAATACTTAAGACCTCTTCCTCGGTGTGCTGTCTCAGCCCTTTCATTATTTTGAAATCTAATGTTACAGGCTCATTTTTAGGCTTTCTCACATCAGCAGTTAGTTTCAATTGGTCTTTCTTAATGGTCAGGCCACTTGGAGGGTACTGTAGGTAAAGATATCCATAGAGAATGGGACAAGCACCATTTTAAAGATCATTAAGTGTCTCCATAAATCTATTAGACAGAGACAAATTATTAAGAGAACAGATATTGTAATAGGAATAGAAATAGAAAAAAGATTAGAGAAAGCACAAAGTAATATTAGGTTGGTGCAAAAGCAATTGTGGTTTTTGCATTTATTTCTAACCATTTAAACAGAAATTACCTTTGCACCAACCTAGTAGCAACACTAATATTAATTGCAGTTGATAAAAAATGTGTCAGAATACAATCAGGTTATTTAAAATAAACAAACAACCAGAATTATTTTTTAAAAAACTTAATGTGTAACAGGGCCCTCAATGCTTAAAATTCCTCAATAATTGCTTCCATTGCATGTGGAATCAAGTTCCAACACCTCAATATGATTGTTATTTAAAATTTGTGTGTGTGCGTGTGTTTTGAATTCTTTACATGCTTTAATAATTCTCCTGGTTAGGAAATATATTTTCTGTTTTAGGTCATACTTGGACTGAGTAAGCATTCAATGAATATGTCATTTTTTAGTTGATAAAATCAAACTAATAAGGGCCATTAGTATTTTAGCCACATTTAAAATTTTTTTGGTTTTGTTCTTTTAATTTTCAGCTTTATTGAAGAATCATTGACAAATAGGAATTGTTTATATTTAAGGTATACAACTTGACATTTTGATACATTGTAATATTGTGAAATAATAACCACAATCAATCTAATTAACATGTCCATAGTCTCACACAGTTACCATATTCTTTTCCTCCCTTCCTCTCTCCCTGTTTCCATCTGCCTCTCATTCTTTTCTTTTTCTTTATTTCTTTCCTTCTTTCCTCTTTTATGTCTCCCTTCCTTCCTTCCTTTCTTGCTCTCTCTCTCCCTCTTCTTTGTTTCTTTGTTTTTTAATATTTTGTTTTTCAATTACAGTTGACATAGAATATTATATCAGTTTCAAGTGTACAACATCGCGATTAGACATTTATATAACTTATGAAGTGATCACTCCAATAAATCTAGTACCCATCTGACACCATACATGGTTATTACAGTATTATTGACTATATTCCTTAGACTATACTTTACATCCCAATGACTCTTTTGTAACTACCAATTTGTACTTCTTAACCCCTTCCTCTTTTCACCCATCCTCCAACTCCCCAACCTCCTCCCATCAGGCAATCATCAAAATGTTCTCTGTATCCATGAGTTTGTTTCCGTTTTGTGTGTTTGTTTACTCTGTTCTTTAGTTTCCACATATAAGTGAAATCTTATGGCGTTTGTCTTTCTCTATCCGACTTATTACATTCAGCACAATACCCTCTAGATCCATTCATGTTGCAGATAGCAAGATTTTATTCTTTTTGATGATTGAATACTATTTCATTCTCTATCTATATCTCTATCTATCTATCATCTATCTATCTATCTATCTATCTATCTATCTATCTATCTATATCTATATTTATCTCTATCTATATATATCTCTATCTATATATCTATATATATCTATATATTTATATCTATATCTATATCATCTTTATTCATTGATGGACATGAAGGTTGCCTCCATATCTTGGCTATCGTAAATAATGTTGCAATGAACATAGGAATACACATGTTCTTTCAAAATAGTGTTTTGGGTTTCTTCGGATAAATACCCAGAAGTGGGATTACTGGGTCCTTCTTTGTCTCTTGTCATAGCTTTTGTTTTAAAGTCTATTTTGTCTGGTATGAATATTGCTATTTCAGCTTTTATTTTTTCATTTTCATGAAATATCTTTTTCCATCCCTTTACTTTCAGTCTGCGTGTGTCTTTTGATCTGAACTGAGTCCCTTGTAGGCAGCATATGTAAGGGTCTTTTCTTATCCATTCAGTCACTATGTCTTTTGACTGGACCCTTTAATCTATTTACATTGAAAGTAATTGTTAATAAACATGTAGTTATTGTCATTTTATTATTGATATTTTTGAGCTTTTTTTTCCTTCTTCTTTTTAAAGAAATACCTCTAACATTTCTTGTAATCCTAGTTTGGTGGTGATGAACTTCTTTAGATTTTCTTGTCTGGGAAACTCTTTATCTGTCCTTCGATTCTAAATGATGCTTTGTTGTATAATCTTTGTTGTAGGTTCTTGCTCCTCATCACTTTGAATATTTTGTGTCAGTCCCTTCTGGCCTGTTTTTTGTTCTTTGTTTTTTGGTTTTTGTTCTTTTCAATATAGCTTATCAGTTAAAAAAAAGGTCTATCAATTTTCAAATCAAATTACAAAAAGGAAGTGAAAATAATCTCTAAAACTTAAAATTGTATTTATTTGATAGAATATACATGTGTATATAGACATATGTATTTATATGTATAGACAAATTATATGTATGTATAAATCTTTAGCAATTAATTTAAAAACTGTTTAATAATTTTTCCATTTATTCTTATTTCTGTTTTCTCTCTGTTCCTCCTTTTAAATAAAATAATTGTATGATAATTGTAAAAATTTCCCATTTGGGAATTCTAGAAATTGAGTTTTGATATTATACTAATTATGGGTAGCTATAGGAATCTGTTTTTTTATCCTTAATTAGTAGGATATTCTTATTTAATTAGTAGAGTTTGAATTTGAATAATGTTATAATAGGAGTAGAGTTTTCAAAAGGAATGATAATATTCCAACCTACTTTGTTTAGGTCTTATGTTGTTTAATGAATGTATGTAAAGGGTTTTGCATTGACCTAGCTATACTCTATTATTAATAAGGATGCCTGGGGAACCAAGAGAAACTAATAAATTTTATGGTCATTAGTTTTTATTTTTAAACAACTGAACTAATTAGAAGATTTTCATGGATGAGACTTAAGGGAAATATATGCATATAACAAAGCAGAACTAAATAATATACACTAGCAGTTACAAGTGCTGAAAGTGTTAAAATTAATTCAATGTGATAAACCTTAAGGATGTGACTTTTAACTTAGGGTTTGTGTCTAAGAATATTTTCTAATCTATTTTAATAATGAATGAACTGTGTTTTCAAAAATATCCCAAGTTCTTTGTAAGTAAGCAACCTAATTTTAATGTGGTTTCAATTCATTGACTGATTAGCAGAATATATCTATGCAATTTATCAAAAAGTACATATCATTATTAGTTACAATTTCCTTTCACATGTGCATATTTTAAATGCAATAGCTAAGAAATTATAACCATTATGAACATAATCATTTGGACCTGCCGTAATAACTAATAACTTTAGATTTGCTCTTAAATTAGTCACTTATAGAAGATGTAGTGAATGGTTCTCACAACATGAAATATTTCTAAAGATACAGAATTTGAAGAGAAAATCTATTTTTGTTTCCATTGTTTATCTTTCTTTCTTGCACCAGAATTACCCAGTGTGCTAAAATCTGATCTTTACTATCTTTTGTTTTAAAGCCAACAAAATTATTCACTACTGTATTTTAAAAGACTAACAATGTCCCCAATTGATATATTATTAGTTCGGTGTAGAGCATCATTCCATCTGCCATTTTCAACACTTCCAATTTCAATTTATTTCCTCACCTCAGGGTAACCTCAGATCCTAGATTAATGTCGTTTGATAACAGAGTGCAATTCTGCATGACATATTTTCAGTTGCCAAAGACAATGCTTTGATGAACGCCTTTTAAGTAGAGTAAATCTCATGCTATAAAACAAATGGCCTGGTGCATTTTGCAACTACAGTGAACACTTTGCAGAGGTAAAAATGTCAACAAAATTTTCAAAAGACAATAAAAATATGCCAATAGTACTGTTTTTCTATGTACACGAATCATCAAAATCATTCTAACTGGTTCCCATTGAACCCTTTCCTGGAGTCACCAGGGACGCAGGTGCAAATTATGTACACATGAAAACAGTTAATCCAATTCTTTAATATCACACAGTGAAAATATTGAGGGCTGCTAAATAAATAGAAGGCAGATTCTGCTTCGAAGGATTAAAAGATAATTCCCTTAATCTAGATCATTAAATCAGAGCAATTTTATATTTAGAGCTAATTATGGCAGAGAAACCAGTATTCCTTAACTCTGAAATTTGTTCACCAAAATTAAATTGCAAATTACTAAAGTACTGATTTTCTATTATAAAGCAATTCAGAAAGTTTTTATATTGGCATGTTTAAGGTGATATTCTAGACGACCAAGAAAACAGCCTTAAAAATATTTCACTTTGATTTCACGGCCATGATCTGTGGAATTCTTTTTTTTTGCTTTGTTTTTAAAAAGAGATTTGGTTGTTGTCCTCAAATAATACAAATAGCAATAGTTAAGCCAAAGTAAGGGTAAGGAGTCTATTTTAAATCCTAATGCCAATCTGTTTATGTTGGAGCTACATACGTACCTGATTTAAGTTTGCATTAGTTAGACTTACGCAACATGTGCTGTGCAACAACAGATGTACAGTATTTGTGTTTGGATTTGTACATTGCTTTATTTATGGAAAGAATTTTGAATGACTTTTTCTTGATAACACTATTACATTTCTTCTTAGATTTTTAGGGATTAAGCTTCTCCAAATTGTTTACCAGCATTCAAAAATGTGGTATAAGTTGTTATATAAATCATACTGTTATTAAAGATTAGTATACCAAAATACCACCTAAAGCTTCAGCATATATGTATGTGTATATATGTTTTATATATATATACCCATATATATATAAATATATATATATACCCATATATATATATATATAAAAAAAATATATATATATATGGGTATATATGTTATATATCTTATATATATTTGTATATGTTATATATGTTATATATATATGTGTGTGTGTATATATATATATTTAATGTATTTAATGAGTAGTTACTCATAGTTAATGCGTACTTGTTATTTGCTGGTCTCTATTATAAGTGTGATTTGTTAGCTCATTGACTGCACAGCAGCTCTGTGAGGTAAGTGCCTTTATTATCATCACCCTGATGATGAAAAAACTGAGATATAAAGCAGTTAGTTATTTTGCTAAGGTCACAAAGCTAGGCAATTGCAGAACTAGAATTAGAATACAGGGCAACTACCTTTAAAGCCTGTTCACTTAAGCTCTCTTCTTTACTATCTTTTGTTAGGCCTTTTTATAAATTTTGTGATGGCCCATGATTATAGAAGCATCTATAATAAAACTGACCTATGAACAGTGGTCTTTTAATTGACTTGTTCATACAAATGGCTCTTTCACTTCCTTCTATTTTAATGTGCTCCCAATGTTATCACAGTATTCTCTACTTTAGTGCGCTTTACAAGAGCCTGTGGATTACAGATTAGTCAAATTAATATTTGTTCTGGTTTTCCTTTTCTTATTAATTAATTAATTAATTAATTAATTTTTACCACAAATACCCCTGAAAGAGTTCAAAGGAAAGTATCAAAGATCCAGTAACTTTCCCTTTCTTCCTAATTTAAAGTAGATGTACTGAGGGAATAGGAGTTTCAATGCAGGAACATGGAATACCATGTTTCCCCGAAAATAAGACTAAGTCTTGTATTAATTTTTGCTCCAAAAGATGCATTAGGGCTTATGTCATCCTGAAAAATCATACTAGGGATTATTTTCTATTTAGGTCTTATTTTTGGGGAAACACGGTAGGTGTGTGTTAAGGAATATCTTAGTGGGATATTATTATTTTTTAAGTAGCCAATTTAAAATAATTCCTATGTTTTATATTTTTAAAAATCCAGAATCCATTCCTCCACTGCCACCATTGGTCTAAGCCACCATTTTCTTTCAGCTGGATTATTGCAGTTCCTCCTAACAGCCACCCCCATGCCTCCATTCTTGGCCCTCCCCTCCCCCCCCATGGTCTGTTCTCCACATAAACAACTGAGTAATTTAAAAAAAAAAAAAAATTGTTATCACTTTTCTGCGTAAAATTTTGGTATGGATCCCTCCCTCCCTCACGTTAAAATTAGGAGGCTTCAATGGAATTTGTGGCCCTACAAGAGGCCTCCCTGTACTTCAGTGTGAAGAGCAACTTTCCAGTGTCCTCAGTCCCCACCACTAGGTCCCTTGCTCGTTTAGCTCAGGCACTTTGCCCTCTTCATGGTTTGGTTCAGTGAACACAGGAAATACAAAACACTCTTCCGTTTCTTCTTCCTCCAGATATTTTGCCAGATAGCTACGTCAGTTCCTTTAGTTATTTGTGCAGATGTCAACTAACTAGAGAGGCTTTCACTGTGTATTCCTGTAGAACAGAAAAATCCACTGGCATTCTCATACTCTCTTCCCTCCTTTTCTCTGCTTTGTTTTCACTTATTCTATTTATCACCTGACTTACTATATTGTCTGTATATCTGTTTATTCTCTGTCTCCTCCCTAGAATGTAATCCACACATCAGAGTGGGAAGGATCTTATTAAATCTAGGCACTGATGTACGTATCATCAGTGCCCCAAACAGTAGCTGGCACCTAGTGGGCACTCAATAGAATATTGGCTTAATACATGGATTAATGAAAGAAGAGGAATAGGAGTGGAATAAAAAATGGGAGGGAGAAAAATACTGCAGATAAATAACATAAACAAATGTTCTCCAGAATCTGCTTGGTATCAGTAGAAGAATGAAGAGATGCCAGTATTTACACTCTCTTTTCTCTATGATGCCAGAATTGTAGACCAAGTCTGAAAATTCTGCTTCATTGTTTAACATTTTATTTGCACCTGTTCATAAATTAGGTATCCTTTTTGGTGTCTTTGTGAACTTACTGTCTGTTTTGTGATGAGATTTGCAGAAATTATATTTATAATACAATTTTATAACCCATATTCTATTTCATTCTTTGCATTTGGCCTAGCCTAAGGAGAAAACAATAAAACAGCAAATATTTTCCATCACTCACAACTTTCTGTATCTGTAATGTTCTCTGGTGTTTCTCTCCTTTCCCAATACTCTTCATGCCCACCAACTCTATTTCGAGATTTTTTTCACAGGTCTTCTCCACAGATCTGTCAATCTGTGATTAGATCACATACATCTTAATGTGAATATTTTCTCATTGAATTTTCTTTTCTCTTAGCTGTGATTTCATTTTGCTGTGATTTCATTTTAAGACTTACTTGATATATTCACCTCAAGTATTGTCTTTCAAAAATTTCTCTAAACTCAACATATTCAGATGTTTTTGCATACATCTATATCATAGATCCTAAAACAGTGATACACACAAACACTGAAAACATAGTACTTATCACACTGGAATCTGCCAGTCTCCTGAGAGCAAGAAGTTTTTTCATAACTTTTTGTTGTTGTTGTTCACAACAACAAAATTTATTGGGGTGACCATGTTTAGTAAAATTACATAGGTTTCAAGTGTACAATTTTGTAATACATCATCTTGTATGGTCACCACTCAGAGTCAGTTCTCCTTCCAACACCATATATTTGACCTTCTTTACCCTCTTCTATCTTCCCTGCTTTCCCTTTACCCTCTGGTACCTACTGAACTATTATCTGCGTCTATGAGTTTTGTTTCTTTGTTTGTCTTGTTCCTTTGTTGCTTTCAGTTTTGTATACCACATATGAGTGAGATCATATGGCTCTCAACGTTTTTCTGTATGACTTATTTTGCTTAGCACGCTAATCTCAAGATCCATCATGTTGTTGCAAATGGCACTATTTCATCTTTTCTTATGGCAGAATAGTATTCCATTGTGTATATATACCACATCTTCTTTATCCTTCATCTATCGGACACTTTGGCTGTTTCCATGTCTTGGCCACTGTAAATAATGCTGCAGTGAACATCGGAGTATGTATATCTTTATGAATAAACATTTTCAGAATTTTTGAGTAGATACCTGAGAGAGATTGCTGGGTCATATGGTAATTCTATTCTTAATTTTTTAAGGAAACTCCATACTATTTTCCGTAGAGGCTGTACCAAAACAGTGTATGAGGATTCCTTTTCTCATTCACTTTTAAATCCCACATTCTGTGGAATCCAAACACATTAAACATTTAATAAATTTTGTTGAATGAATATTATATATATATATAAAATAGTATCTATCTTTGAAATATATATGAGATATACATATTTCATATATATATATATATATATATATATATATATATATATATATATATATGAAATAAAATTTCTAGTGAAATGAACTGTAGGAAACTACTTTGAAAAAAGCCATGGATTTTTGCTTAGTTGCTATTTTATGTCTATTTTTATTTTCTTGTTGTTTCTTTGCCTTTATAGAAGTTTGTAGCTCATTTATTTAGACCAAGTTGAACTTTCTCCTCTTGTTACACATCTAGGTGGAAATTTTCTTGTTGACATAGAATACATCCAAATGTCATATATATTGTTCATTTTTAGCATATTTGTGTGATACCATGAGAATGATATTTTTGTTCAAGTTTACAATTTATTATGCATAGGAAAAATAGAATTGAGAAAATGTTTTCTGTGTGCTGTATCCTTGAATATTTTAAAGCAAATGGCCTCTCTCTTGTTAGGGGTTGTGGAAAATATGTCAACATTTTTTAGCAAGAGTTCTGACAGATGAAGTTTTGCATTGCTGATATGAAACTTCTCTGAATTGCATCTATAGACCACATAAATTCCAAATCTTATTAAAATCATCATTAAAATTTTGTAGATTCTGTTAGTCATATTCCCAAGGAACTCTTCTGAATACTTACTTGTAGAGAATTAGAGTTTTGATTATTTCATTAAATTATTTATCATCAAGAAAAAAAATGAATACAATCCCATATTCATCAGATACCAGGATGAAAGGTACTGTGGAGAGAAATAATTTTCAAGGAAACAAAATTATCTCCATAAATGGAGAAATGGTTTGCTTGAGTAAGCATTTGTTTAAAACATGTATCATTTTTTTAGTATATTTTCAAATTACAGAATGGTTTGCTAGAATTAAAAATCGATGATATTAAGAGCTACCAGTCTTACCTGTTTTTAACCATTTGATTTGGGAGTGGATGTACCTGTTACTTACTTCTATTCCCTGTCTGTAGCAGAACGGTTATTTTGGACAGGAAAAAGCAGAGAATAAGATATGTGTATAAATGGGATACAATTGCAATGTTGATTTAGATCTCAGAGACTAGTTAAAGAGCATGTGTAGTAGACATTTCATGCTTATCTGGTTGACTTCTCATATTTGGACACATGTAAGACCATCCTTTCTAGTCTGCTTGTAGTTGGGTGGGCTGTATGACTTACTATGGTCGATAGACATGAGTAGAAAGGACGGATGTCATGTTAGGGCTGAGGTTGTGTAAAACCCTTCTGCAATCCCATACCTTTCTCTTTGTGCCTTGCAGTCTTCTCACAGCTACACTTTGTGATGAAGAAATCACATATGAAGCTAAGCGATCTTATAAGATACGAGTTAGTAAAAATACTGCCCTGAAAAGTTATTGAACCTCATCAGATTTTGCATTAACAAAACATAGCTTTTGTTTCATTAAACCAGTTGTTTATATTTCAGGACAATTTGTTATTTCTTCATGACCTAGTATTTATGTAAATGACAATTATGTTCATCTTGTCTACCCTAAATTTCAAAAATTTTTGAGCCGGATATTTGGGCATATGTTCTAAAATGTACAGCTATTGAGCACCCCAGCTTGTTCTTACTGATTCACATAATGTTTACTGAATTCCTATCCTGCAATGACATTTTGCAAGACACTAGTAAAACAAAGTTCCACGAAATATCATAATGCAATAATATAGAAAAATTATGAACAAATAGCTAAAATACTGAGGTGTTAGTACTCAGATTGGCATTGATTAATGCCAATCAATGCTTACTAAGAGTTTAAAACTAAAAGTTAAAAAAATATTAAGAGATACATTACATAAGTGAATTAGAAAAACAATCCAGAAAAAAATATTGGAAATACACAATGTAGATCCTAAAGGCTGGAAGGAAGTCCCAATGCACAAAGGAGAGGTCCTCTCCAGATGGCAGAAATGGCATGTTCAATAGTACAGGGCACACATTTCATAGTTAATGGTCAAGGAGTGAGTAGAGATAAGAAGGGGAGAATGATATCATTAATGTAATTTAATCTTGACATCAGAGAAGGACCGCTGACATAATCTTAAATTGGGCAAGTACATGATCATATTTGTTTGTAAAATATTTTGGAAATCATGTGGAAGATGGACAAAAGAGGAAGGACTTGGCTGCAGGAAGATTCATTTGGTTATTGAAATAATACAGATGAGAATAATTCAAATCACTACATGTAAACAGTGGCAGGGTACATGGAGAGACTATTTTAATCTTTAGAGCCATTGGGAGGTTGGAGGGCTAGTTATATTGTGGGATGGCAGTGTTAGAGGAGAAAGAAGGGAAAGACATTATAGTGAAGTTGTCAGTTAATGTAACTAAAAAGAAAATGGTGCCATTAATATCAAGAGAGTCCAAAAAGAGAGAAATGGGGTAGGCAGAATAATGGCCCCATAAAATACCCATGTCCTAATCTCTGGAACTTGTAAATGTTACCTTATATAAAAAATGATTTGCAGATCTGATCAAGTTCAGGATCATGTAGTGAGGAAATTATCCTGGATTATCTGGGTAGACCTCAAGTGCAATCAGAAGGGTTTTTATATGGTGGAGGGAGAAAATTTCAGACAGAAGAGGAGAGGGCAATGTGACCATGGAGGCAGAGATTAGAGTAATGTAGCTATAAATCAAGGATGACTGCAGAAGCTGGAAGCAGTAAGAGGCAAGAAACAGATTTTCCCCTTGGCAGAATGCTGATTTCAGCCCAGTGAAACTGATTTCAGACCTCTGGTGTCCAGAACTATAAGATAATACATTTCTGTTGTTTTAAGACATTAAATTTTTGATAATTTGTAATAGCAACAATAGGAAACTAATATAAAATGTTTATAAAATTAGCCTAAAATTTCTGGTTATGAGGGTGTGTGTGTGTCTACATGTAAACTGGTGAAAGTATAGAGAAAGGGAAAGGCTAAAACTGAAAATAGCGCAAGTTACTTGGAAAACCGTGTGCTTGTCACATCTCTCCACTGATACTTAAGCCAAGATAACAGATATAAAAATATCAGAGTAGTTTAACAGAGAAAGGTAGTATGCAGGCCAGGAAAATCATCCTAGCAGGTAGATAAAGTGCTACCATGGACTTTATGATTCTCTGTCTGGGACTGTGAACCTTAAACTTTGAAACTCACCACATCTCAAATTCCTGTACCGCAGTCCTACTTCTTTCACTATCTTTGCATTCATGACTTTCAAGGATAAAGATGATAAAAAAAGAATTTCATGAAAGTCACTTGAGACCTCCAGATACAAAATGATGGGCAATAAAATTAGTATTTATGATAACTATGAGTTGGTGCCCCTACATTCTCCCTGTATGTTCTACCACATGGAGAGAGAACAATCACACATAGCAATGCTCCAAATTGAACAGAGAATGCTGTAGAATCCTGTGATATTTTGTGAAACCTCTGTTTATAAGTTTCTGTAATGAGCAGAAAATATTTACAGTAAACATCAACTGAATCAGATACTGTTTCAGGCTTTTCGTGTGTCATCTATTCATCCCTCATAATACCACCGTACTATAGGTTTTACCTCTGTGATCATCCCTATTTTATAGTTCAGGGAGTGCAAGCACAGAAAGATTGATTCACAATCATAAACCAATAGGATCAAGAGTCAAACTGAGTGCACATTCTTAACCAATGGGCTACAGATTTCACGCTGTCAGGTGGCAGTTAGGTTCATTTCTTAGATGCCTATTCAAACTTTCTAATTTGTCGGGAGCAGCTTTAATGCTGTGGCAGTATTCTGAAGATGATCTTTGATATATGTGTGAGACTCAGCAGCAATAGTAATAGGAACACAGAAAGTTTTGTACAGCCTAGAAATCTCTGGATTTACTCAAGGTTCCTGAGCTCAGGCTCTTCTGGAATTCAATTACTAAGACAGATGTTATGCACTCCTTCCTCTTCCAAGTCCTCCCTCTCTTTTTTCCCCTCCTATCCACAGACTGATAATTGTTAAGCTACCTGATAAAACATTTATGCTAATGACCTCATCAGGACAAGTTCTGATTAAGACTCACCACATGGATAATAGATGATAAGGTAGAATGATTTGGGAGCAAAATATTATGGTTAAGTAGAAAATAATTTGTAAAATCCTAATTGAAAATCATTCCAAACTATCCAAGACACTTCTCTTTTTTGATGAAGGCTTTTACGCGTTTATGTTTCATGGTCATCATTTAAACTTGAAATATACATTTAACATTGATTTTGATAAAGAAAAGCCATAGACCCACATTAAATGTACCCCACAGTATAAATTTAATTTGTTATTGCAATATTTGACATAGACTTAAATGGTTTATTTCTTAAAATTTTTATTTTTCTAAATGCAAAAGATAAAAAATAAAAGATAAAATACATTATTAATTGAATTTCTAATATATGTATTTTCAATTAAATTTAGGCACCTATTACAACTTTCCGTGTAAACTATGACTGTTGAAAAAAGGGTCATATGGCAAAAATAAATTATTTAATCTTTTACATAAAATATTAGAAAGCAAATTCTTTAAAAATACTCATTTTCATTTTTGTGATTGTAAAATTAGAATAGGAAAATAAAATAAATTTTCTATATATTTTGAAGGATGTACAGTGAATATCTGTCTCCAGGTCACTTGCCCAGTCTTCCTCTTCTAGTATAAATAGTTTTGGACTATTTTTGGTTTCAGTATTTCTCTTGGTTGTCTACATTACATTAACTGTAGGTTGATGCCACATTTTTTTTTTTTTTTTTTTTATGTTGTCAGATCTGTCAGTATTTTCCTTTGTTAATTCTAACTTTGGTCTAATTACTGAAGTCTTTTTCCTGACTCCATATTAATTTTTTAAGATTTTTATTAAAATGTAGCTAACATACAATTTTATATTAGTTTCAAGTATACATCTTAGTTAAACAACAGGACCCACCTGATGCTATAATTATCACATTATTGATTATATTCCCTATGCTAAAAAAAGTGATCACCGTGATAAGTCCAGCAACCATCTGACTGTACCACGCTGTCACAATATTACTGACTTTATTTCTTGCTGTATATTACATCCCCAATACTTATTTGTTTTATATCTGTAACTTTGAACCACTTATTCTTCTTTATCTCCCCCCCTTTTCAATTTTTCAATTATAGTTTACCTTAAATATTACTTTATATTAGTTTCAGGTATACAACATAGTGGTTAGACATTTATATAATTTAGGAAGTGATCCCCCTGACTAGTACCAACCTGGCACTAATACATAGTTATTACCATATTATTGATGATATTCCCTGTACTTTACATCCCCATGACTGTTTTGTAACAACCAATTTGTACTTCTTAATCTCTTCCCGTTTTCACCTACCCCCAAACCCTGTCCCATCTGGCAACCATCAAAATGTTCTCTGTATCTGTGAGTTTGTTTCTGTTTCATTTGTTTACTTTGTTCTTTAGATTCCACTTATAAGTGAAATCATATGACATTTGTCTTTCACTGTCTGACTTACTACACTGAGCACAATACCCTGTAGGTCCATCCATGTTGTTGCAGATGGCGATATTTCATTCTTTTTAATAGCTGAGTAATATTCCATTGTATATATGTACCACTTTTTCTTTATCCATTCATCCGTTCAGGGACACACAGGTTGCCTTCATATCTTGGCTATTGTAAATAACGCTGCAATGAACATATCGATGAACATGTCCTCTCAGAGTAGCATTTTGGGTTTCTTCTTATGAACACCCAGAAGTGAGATTACTAGGTCCTTCTTTGTCCCTTGTTAGAGCCTTTATTTTAAAGTCTATTTTGTCTGGTGTAAGTATTGCTACTCCAGATTTCTGTCTGTGTGTTTATTTGTTTCCATTTTCATGAAACATCTTTATCCCTTTACTTTTAATCTGTGTGTGTCTTTTGATCTGAATTGAGTCTCTTGTAAGCAGTGTATGTAACAGTCTTGCTTTCTTATCCATTCAGCTCACCTATCTTTTGATTGGAACATTTAATCTATTTCCATTGAAAGTAATTTTTGATAGATATGTAGTTGTTGCCACTTTACTGTTCATAATTTTGATCTCCCTGCCCCCGCCACCCCCATTTCTTAAAGCAGTCTCTCTAAGATTCTTTGTAATACTAGTTTGGTGGTGATGGACTCCTTTAGCTTTTTCTTGTCTAGGAAGCTCTTTATCTGTCCTTTCATTCTAAATGATAGCTTTGCTGGGTAGAGTCATCTTGGTTGTAGGTCCTTGCTTTGCATCACTTTGAATATTTCTTGACACCCCTTCTGGCCTGCAAAGTTTCTGTGGAGAAATCAGCAGACAATCTAATGGGAGCTCCCTTATAAGTTACTAGTTGCCTTTCTCTTGCTGCTTTTAGGATTCTCTTTGTCTTTAACATTTGCCATTTTAATTATGATGTGTCTTAGTGTGGGCATGTTTGGGTTCATCTTGTTTGGGATTTTCAGTACTGCCTGAACTTTTATGTCTATTTCCTTCACCAGGTTAAGATAATTTTTAGTCACTATTTCTTCAAGTATGTTCTCAATCTCTTGCTTTCTTTCTTCTTCTGGTACCCCTATGATGTGAGTGTTGTTATCCTTGATGTGGTCCCAGAGGTCCCTTAAACTAGCCTCATTTTATTATTATTATTATGTTTTATTTTATTAGTTCTGATTGGGTATTTTCTGCTACCTTACCTGCTAACTTGATGATTTGATCCTCTGATTTATGTAATGTATTGTTGATTCACTGTAATGTATTCTTCATTTCTGTTATTATATTCTTTATTTCTGGCTGGTTCTTAATTATGTTGTCTATCTCCTGTTTGTGTTTCCTATCTCTTTGTTGAAGTTCTCCCTGAGATCACTGAGCATCCTTATAACCAACGTTTGGAACTCTGCATCTGGTAGATTACTTGTCTCCATTTTGTTTAGTTCTTTTTCTTGAGTGTTGTTCTATTCTTTTATATGGGGCATGTTTGTTTGTCTCCCCATTTTTGCCTCCCTGTGTTTGTTTCTATGTATTAGGTAGGGCTGCTATGTGTTTCAGTCTTAGTAAAATGGCCTTATAGGTCATTAGTAGGTGTGCTGTGGGGCTCAGTGGTGCAGTCTTCCTGGTCACTTGAGCCACACGTTACAGGTGTGTCCCTCATGTGGGTTGTATGTGCCCTCCTCTTGTAGTTGAGAGTTGGTTGCTATTTGCACATTAATGGGAGGGATTGACCCTCAGGCTTACTGATTGTGAGGACTGGCCATTACTACAATGGTGAAGATGTGATACAGGGTCTGACACTACAGATCAGGATCTGCCTCAGCAGGGCTCTTGGGTGTGCCATCCTTGGAGGTGGCTGGGTGATCCTACAGCTCCTCTTGAAGCTGGCCACTGGGGACACCAGTTCCAGGGACACCTGGGAAGGAACCTGCTCAGCCAGTGACCAACCTGAGGCCAACTGACAGGAGCCAAAAAGAAATCTGCAGATAACCACTGCCCATTCTGTGCTTGGAAGTCCTTCAAGAGGCTAAGCTGCAATCTAAGGCTGGCTGCTGCAAGTGCCAAGCTTAGGGCTGCTCAGCCAGAGGACACACTCAAGACAGATACTGCTTCTCTGGGTTTCAGGAACCTTTTAGAGACCCTGGGAAGGTCTGCAGCATGAACCAAGGCTGGCAGTTTTTATGAAGAAGCCACTGGAAGCAGCTTGCATGTACCTGAAAGTTGGGCAGGCAAGATGGGGTCTCCAATCAGCAAGCCATGGTGAATGAGTGAGTTAGCCAATGTGGGGACAGAGTCCCGGAGAGCTGTTTCCAGGCTCTTGGCCTCATGTGGAAAGGTGTCGGCTTAGTTGTTGGATGGTAATCAGCTGTAATCAGATGGCCATCCGCTGTGGCTGGGTGGCCATCAGTTATTTCAGTTAGCCATTAACCACTAATATAACTGAGATGGCTACACTAGTTGGTTGGTTGGTTGGCAGAGAAGTGTGGATGGTGGATTGTGGATCGTGTGGATCCTACTTCCTGTGTCTTGCCTGGCTGCCAGTGAGACTAGGGTGCAGGAAGACCCCATGTTGGAGTACTGGCAGATGTTTACTTTTGTGTCTCGACCAGCCGCCATCGAGAATATAGCGGTATGAACCCCCTATCCATGGCTCCGTTGATGTTCCTTTTTGGCCTCACCATATCCTGCCTTCTTGTGTGGGGAGCAGGACCAGAGTCCCTGCATGACACCAGCTTGATGGACACTCAGATAATGGCAGCAGACTGTATCTATACCCCTAGAAGGGCTCAACAAAGAAACAATGGCCTCTACCAGCTCCTCCATCCAGGAGAAAGCTGCCCCTTCAGCCTTGGTTCTGCAGCCAGACAACTCAGTTCCCCCGTCCCAGCTTTCTGTCCCTGCCACTTCTCTAGCTGCTGCCCCAGCACTGGACCTCAGAGCCAGTGATTCCGTTGTTGGGTAAGTCTATGCTCCGTTTTTTTAAGAGAAGCAGCTGGGACTCCAGCTGTTCTCCATCTCACTCAGTCACGACCTCCACTGGTTTTCACAGCTAGAAATTATGGGGACTTCTCTCCCCAAAACTGGAACCTTGGGCTGGGGAGGGGCTGGGACCCCTGGCTCCTCAGGGGCACCTCCACAGTTGAGATATCCCTCCCAATTGTTAGTGGTCACATGTGGGTGTGGGACCAATTCTGTGACTTAGCCCCTGCCACCAGTCTCAAGTTGGCTTCTTCTGTATATCCTTCATTGTATGGCTTCAGTTCAGTAAGATTTTAGGTGATTCTCAGTGATGGTAGTTTTGTAGCTTAGTTGTAATTTTGATGTGGTCATGAGAAAAGATAAGCACAGTGTTTACCTCCTGCACTATCTTGACTGGAAAAATCCACAGTTTCTTGATTGATCAACTGTAAGCATTATCTGACTCTATTTGTTGAATATTAACTTCAGTTAATTTCAGTTAATCTTCCTCTTCCCCGCTTATTCCATGTTTTATAAAAAGATATGTGTTCAATTGATAATTTATATAATAATTAAATAATATACTTAACATTTTATTTCTTGAATCATCAACCTTAGGATCTCTTGACTTCCATCCTCCTTTCCTTCTCCGCCTTGCATATTTGTCAATATTCCTTTATATTGTCAAAAATCACATAACTTGCATTCCATAATATTAGACTTCTATGGTTACAGGCTTGTAATGTTACAGACTCCCATTATTTTGCTACAGGTTGATTCTGAAAATTGAAGGCTGAAATGTAGTGTTTGCCATATTAAGATTGTCAATATCACTTATTTCAGAATCAGGTAGATGTTCAGAGTTGTGGCTCCCTGTCACTGAGCTTTTGCAACTAAAAGGGAAAAAACCCCACGGCTCCAAAGCATTCTCCTTTTTACACTTTGTTCACCATTCAAAATTAGTTTATATTTTAGTTTGCTTGGCATTGTCTTTCTTACTTAGAACATTATATTTTCTCTTGGATTTTCTGCTTCCCTTTTTTTGTTTGTTTGTTTGTTCCAGGAACTATATGCCTTTTTCAAATCACTAAGGTCAATCTCTAATGGTTTCTTGAATGTTCTGATAAGTAGTGACTCCTCCTTAGGCCTGCAGAACAGTTGCTACTCTGGGAATTTCTTATCTACTCCTTTCTGGAGTCTATGTCTGACACTTCCTTGGATTACTTTTGTCTTTCCTGTGCTACATTGTTGTTGTTGTTTTTGTTGTTGTTGTTGTTTTTCTAGAAAGGATGCATGGGAGGTAATTTTCTGCATCTTATTTTGCTTACTCTCTAGATGGAATATATTCATATTTAGTTTCCAGTGAGGTTGCAAGAAATCTAACTTTGATATGATTCTCATTTTCTTGTGGAGGATTTGGCTTTTCTCTCTGGAAATTTATAGAAAAATGTCCTTTTTTCCTCCTCCCCCCCACCCCCGATTCTTCTTTTTTTTTAAATGTAAGATTTCTAAATAGGTTTTTTAAAAAATCAACCTTCTTGATACTAAGTGAGCACTTTCAATCTGAAGACATACATTTCTATCTTTAGCACTGAACATTTCCTTTCTGTGCTTTCTTTGATAATTTTTCCCTCCCCTTTTTCCATTCTTTCTGGTTTTAAAATATTTTATGATTCTTCTTATAGAGGAATATAGATTGATAGTATTTTCTCTACCATTTTCATCTATTTGTCTTTTTAGTCCTATGTTCTGAAATAATATTTTACCTTCCATTCATAACATTTTAATGGATTCAATTTTCAGTAACCATATTTTAAATTTTATGTAAATGTTACCCAAATTCATAACAGGCTGTTTATATTTCATTGAAACATTATCTTATCTAAATTCTCTGAACATATTTATTAGTCTTTGATTATTCATTTACATTCTGTTGTTTAACCTGAATTTTAATGGTTTTCCTTCAGGATCAATTGTTTCATTGTTCATCTTTACTCTTCTTTTACGAATTATTGAATTTTTAAAATATCACCTGATCTTTAATTGGTGTTTGATAAAGAAAATAAAGGATCAGGTAGATTAACTACGTTGCTGGCAGGGGTTTTCTCTGCCATTATAGGCCTGTTCCTTGAGTGAGAGGGATATTAGCAGAGTGTGTGTGTATGTGTGTGTGTGTGTGTGATATTTCAAGGTATTATTGTGACATTTTCAGGGCACACAGATGAAGCAGGCATACAAGTAAAACTCCAGACACATTCAAATACCAGTACAAGACCAGTCTGGCTAAAGTAAACAAATCCTCAGTCTGGGAGTCATGGACTCCCTCAACATATCGCTCAATTTATATCTGGTACTGAAGCAAACAGCACTTCCTGATGCGCAGGAACGGGGGTGGCCTGAACAGGCACATGTCTTTCCCATTGATTCTCCATCAGTCATCATGATGTTTGAGCTTCTTTCCACACCTTCCCTTATTTAGCTCCTGACTCTAGGGAGCTGCACTGTGCAAAATCGCTCCTAGCTCCATTGCAGCTTTTTCTATTGAATACACTGTGCAACGGCTTCTTTTATTCTAATATATCCGTCAAGGTGCTCCCATCAGTCTTCTGTCTTCAAGAAATTCATTCTAATCTTTTGACTGCTGATGTTTCTTTGCTGCCATTCTCAGAAGCTCTGTGGATTTATTCACTTTCATATTTCTTCACTGAACACTTCATGGATTTATGAGATACAGGAGAATTTAATAAAATTTCTGACTCTCATATCTGGAAGCAGAAGTCCTGTGAGAATTTAAAAATGTTATTTCATAAAGAAAAGTGATCCACTTATTTAAAGTCAATACCAAAGAAATATTCCCATATATGTGTATACATGTATAAGTATATATAAAAAGAGTTGTTTTCTTTTCTGCAGTATTTATACAAATTTCCAAAGATAAACTAAATGAGCAAGAAGGAATTTAAGGAAAAAATGTTTTTATATATTTGAAAACCAGAAAGCTTTACATAATACTTTACTTTCAGAAACAAATTAAAAAGTAATTGATGAATTGAGAATATGTAATTTTAATCCATGTAACTTAAAAAGAGTTAATAACTTTACATTGTATACCACCCTTTAAAAAAACTCAATTTTTTAAATTGAGAAAAATGTTAAACGTCATAACTGGGGAAAAAAGGCTAATGGATATGAAGAGGTGAGTAAACAATTACATGTCTAATAAATATTTTTTTAAAATTTAAATTATGGGGGAAATTTAAATTTTTAGTGGATGCAATGTGACTCATTTGGATGCAAGTGCCAAAAACACAATTTGAACTAACTAAGCAAAAATAGGAGTGTACTGTAGGAATACTGGCGTAGTTTACTGAATCAAAGGGAGAGGTACAGGCTCCGTATGCTTCTCGAGATTCTAAGTGACCCAGTGTTTTCAAGATATTTCCTCTCTGAATGACTCTCATATGCCCAATTTTCTACTTGGATAGAGTGTTGTCTGATGTAAAAAGTGAACATGGCAACTGATTCTCAGAGTTACATCTGCCTTAGTTAGTGGCCTATTGGGAGAACTCTTGCTTTTTGGGAAGAATCCCGACCTACCTTGACACATATGCTTACTATGAACAAATAAATATGGCTAGGGGCACCATGACTGCAACAGACTGGTTCCCATGCAAAGCCCTGTGGTCACAGGGTGGTAACTCAGTGGACTACCAACAAAAGAAGGTGGAGACAATTTTCTGGCCAGATAAAGTGAGAGCTACACAGTTGTGTAATGAATTAAGAGGAGGTTTTGTTTAAAAGGAAGATGTAAAACTATGGAGCAAAATGTTTCTAAATCCTTTTATTTTTTCCAGTTTTTTAATAACAGCTTTATTTAGATATACTTCATGTACCATGAAGTATACAATTCGGTGTGTTTTTTAACATAGCTTTTAGTAAAACTTTTAATCATTCTTTTTTGTTTCATTGTTAATTTTTTTTATTTTTTAATTACAGTTGACATACAATATTATATTAGTTTCAGGTATACAATGTAGTGATTAGACATTTATATAACATACAAAGTGATCACCCCAGTAAGTCCAATGCCCATCTGACACCATACTTAGTTATTACAATATTACCGACTATATTCCCCATACTATATTCTATATCCCATGATTATTTAGTAACTAACAATTTGTACCTCTTAATCCCCTCCCTTTCCTCACCTATCCTCTCAACCCCATCCCCCAATCTGGCAACCATCAAAATGCTCTCTGTATCTATAAGCTTGTTTCAGTTTTGTTTATTTATCTTGTTCTCTAGATTCCACATAGAAATGTGAAATCATATAACATTTGTTTTTCTCTGTCTGACTTACTCTACTCAGCACAATACTCTCTAGGTCCATCCATGTTGTTGCAGATGGTAAAATTCAATTCTCTTTATAGTTGAGTAAATTTCATTGTGTATATGTACTACCTCTTCTTTATTTATCAGTCCATTGATGAACACTAACTTTGCCTCCATATCTTAGCTATTGTCAATAATGCTGTAATGAACACATGGATGCACAGGTCGCTTCAAAGTAGTGTTTTGGATTTATTTGGATAAATACACAAAAGTGCAATCAATGGACTCTTCTCTGTCTCTTGTTATTCATTTGTTTTAAAGATGATTTTATCTGGTATAAGGATTGCTACCCCAGCATTTTTTTTTTTTTTTTTTAATTTCCATTGTCATAAAATATATTTTTCCATCCCTTTACTTTCAGTCTTTGTGTGTCTTTTGGTCTGAAGTGAGTCTTAGACATAGGCAGCATGTGTAAGGGTCTTATTTTCTTATCCATTCAGCCATAGCATGTCCTTTGATTGGAGCATTTAATTCATTTACATTGAAAGTAACTGTTGATAAATATGTAGTTATTTTAATTTTCTTATTCATATTTTTAGCGTTTTTTCCTTTTTCTTCTTTGTTTTAAAATACTGGTTTGTTGGTGATGGACTCCTTTAGCTTTTTCTTGTCTGGGAAGCTCTTTATCTGTGCTTTGATTCTAAATGATAGCTTTCCTCGATAGGGTAATCTTGGTTTTAGGTCCTTACTTTTCATCACTTTGAATATTTCCTTCCAGTCCCTCTGGCCTGCAAAGTTTCTGTTGAGAAATCAGCTGACAGTCTTATGGGAGCTCCCTTATAGGTAACTAACTGCTTTTCTCTTGCTGCTTTTAAGATTCTCTCTTTGTCATTGACCTTTGGCATTTTAATTATGATGTGTCTTGGTGTGGGCCTGTTTGGAATCATGTTGTTTGGGCCTCTGTGCTTCCTGGGCTTGTATGTCTATTTCTTTCACCAGGTTTGAAAATTTTTCTGTCACCATTTCTTCAAATAGGTTTTCAATTCCTTGCTGTCTCTCTTCTTCTGGTACTGCTATGATGTGAATGTTGGTATGCTTGATGTTGTCCCAGAGGTCCCTTAAAGTGTTCTCCATTTTTTTTTCCTAGCTTTTTTTTCTTTTGCTGGTCTGATTCGGTGTTTTCTTCTACCTTAGTTTCTAAATTGCTGATTATGTTCTCTGCTTCATCTTATCTGCTGTTGATTCCCTGTAATGTATTCTTTATTTCAGTACTGTGTTCTTGATTTCTTACCAGTCCTTTTTGTGTTTTCTCTCTACATTTTTATGTTTTCTATCTCTATGTTGAAGTTCTCACTGAGATCATTGTGCAGCCTCATAACCAGTGTTTGGAAATTGGCATCTGTAGATTACTTGTCTCCACTTTGTTAGGTCTTTTTACAGAACTTTATTCTGTTCTTTCATTTGGGACATGTTTTTTTGTCTTCCCATTTTGGCTGCTTCCCTCTGTTTGTCTCTATATATTAGATAGAACTGCTGTATATCACAATGTTAGTAGAGTGGCCTCCTGTAGTAGAGGTCCTGGATGGCACAGTGGCAGAGTCTCCCTAGTTACCTGAGCATGTGCAATGGTCCCTTTTATGTGCCCTCCTGTTGTAGTTGAGCCTTGGTTGCTGTTTGCATGTTAAGAGGAGGGATAAACCATCCCACTGATTAGTTGTGAAGACAGGCTGTGACTAGAGTGGAAGAGTTATTGTGCAGTAGCTGACCCTATAGAGTAGGATTTGCTTTAGCAGGGCTCTGGTGTCTGCCCAGTCTGTCCTTTGGGTATGTCATTAGTGGAGATTGTTGGGTGGTGCTCTAGTGTGGTCCAAAGCTGGTCTTAACGTGTGTTGGTTCTGGGAGCTCCTGAGATGCTTTGTTTTATGCCAATGTCAGCTGCTGCCTGTGCCCTGCCCTCAGCCCCTTGGTATGAACTACAAAGTGATCTGCAGATGGTTGCCACCTCTGTAAGGCTTGAAGGTGCCTGGGAGATTCCAAGCTGAGTACTGAGGCCACCTACCACTAATGCCTGGCTTGTGGCTGCTTAGCAAGATGTATGGGGCACACAGAAGTTAATGCTGCTTGTTTGGGATTTGCAAACCTTTGATAGATTTTAGGAAAGTCTGCAGCATGAGACAAGACAGGCTATTTGTATGGAAAAGGCACTGGAATAGGTTGGGTGGGTCTGCAAGTTGGGTGGGGCGGGGCCTCAGGGAATCACCAGATCATGGTGAAAAGTGTTAGCCACATTAAAGGAGACTCAGATGTAGTGGCCACCTGCATCTGCATACAGGTGGGAGGGAGGGCCAAGCAAAGAAACAAAATGGCGTCTGCCTAGGCAGAATTTCCCCTCCAGCTTTCACTCTGAGGCCAGACAATTTAGTTCCTCCCCATATGTTCCTGACACCTTTCAAGCTGCTGTCCCAGCACTGAAGCTCAGAGCAAATGAATCCATCAGTGAGTAAGTCCATGCATGGGTCTTTTAAGAGAAACACCTGGGACTGCAGCCACCCTCCATCTGAGTCAAACACAATTTTTTTGCAGTTTTTCACAGGCAGAAATTAAAGGAATGTCTATTCCCAACACTGGAACCCTGGTCTAGGGAGTCTGGTGTGGGTCTGGGACCTATTGTTCCTCATGCAGGACCTCTGTGGTCAAGATAACTCTCCTGAATTTTAATTGCCACATGTGGGTGTGGGACCACCTGTTCTGTGTCTCTGCCCCTCCTACCAGTATTGATGTGGCTTCTTCTGTATGTTCATATTTGTAGGACTTCAGTTCAGCTACAGTTCTGGTGGCTCTTAATGATGATTGTTCTGTAGTTTAGTTGTAATTTTGATGTGGTTGTGAGAGGAGGCAAGCACAGTATTTACCTATTCTTCCATCTTGGCTGGAACTCTCTAAATTCTTTCTTGACATGCACTTGAGCTCATGCAGATTTGGAGGATGTTGGTATCTTTACTTTTAATTATTTATTTATTTTTCTAATTTATCATTTATCATGGAATGTGTATATCAAGCAGCCCCAGGATAGATAGATACACAGAGAGATACATAAGCACATGCAAGCACGCACACACACACACACACGCACGCACATACACATACACATACACAAACATATTTTGCAGCAATCTTAATAGTATAATATTTCAAGTTAGAAAATTTTAGTTTCTTTTGTGAAATAGAAATATGCACTTGTTTTCTGTAGACTACTCTGAATTTGATTCAGAATAATATTTCATATTATGGTATAAGTGTTTTTCCTGTCATTGAAATGTATAAGTTAAAAAAAAAAACACCTTATATTTTAACAATTGCATAGCCCTTCCATTTAATTCATTCAGTATCACAAAATACAGATAATAAACCTTAGATATTTAATGTAGTATTTATTTACTATGTATATTCCTGAGGAATCTCATAACAACTTTGTATGGGTATCTGTGAGTGTGTGTGTGTGTGTGTGTGTGTGTGTGTGTGTGTCTGTTGGGGGGAGAAGAGGAAAACTATATACTGTACCCTTATGACCTGTGTAGTTAAGGTGACATTTCAGTTTACCTTAATTAGGATTTGTTTTTCACAAATTTAGTATCAAAGTTAGTCCTATATGTAATTTATGGTTTCAACATTTTATGTGATATGAACTGTAGGTGCTATTAGATTGGTGCAAAAATATTTGCAGTTTTTGCAATTACATTTAACCTTTTAAACTATAATTACTTTTGCACCAACCTAATATATATATATATATATATATATATATATATATATATATATATATATAGACACACACACACACACTCATATGTATATATATGTATGTAATAGAATAACATTGTATAAATTTCATAATGAAAAAATAAGTAAATAACCTATATTACACCACTGTTTTAACTTTCTCTTTAATGATATTAGCAGGCATCAATTTTATTAAAAATCCTTGCAGAAAACTTGAACATCTTTATTTGTTCATTTTAGAACAATTTAATGGGAAAGTTGTTTTTAATCCATTTATTAATAATTTATTGTTCTACCTGGAGGTAAATAAGTATCTCAAAATTAACTATTGAATTATTACACTTGTCACTGTATAGAGGATAAATACAGAAGCATAAAAGCACAAAATAACACATTTCTGAAAGAAGAAAAATTATGCTTGATGTTAAGGAAAATAAGAAAATGTAACTAATAAGGATTAGTATAAGTAAATTTACAGATATAAAAGTAATTATCTAGAAATAAACATTTGCTTTAATAACATAATGCTATCCAAACTTATTAAGGAATATTTGAGAAAAATGAAGTTTTTATTTTAATATGCACATGAGATCAATTAATGTATCACATATGCAAATATGAAGGCAATGACCCTGATTCCTGAATGCTTGTTATTTCTGGAGTTGGCATATGGCTGTCTCTAACAGCAGATATAATGATTTCAATAAATTAGCTGCTAATGCCATGTAATGAACTCTGACTTGTGTTAATTCAGGCATTACTTAGCAATTTCATGTTAATTTTTTAAAACAGTTTTTAAATTTTTAATTTTCCTATAGAATTTTTTTATCTAAGCTTTTAAAAATGATAAGAATAGGAGAACATTTTGACCTTTTGATTCAGATGTTTTAAGAAGACAAAAGCAATTTTATAAAGTAAGAGTACAGAATATGAGTCACAAAGTTTAAATACAAACATATACATATGTGTGTGTGTGTGTGTGTTTTAATTGTAAGTACAATTTTTTTAATCAAAATTTTAAAAATAGTGTTTCTATTCAATGATAAGAATAAAAAAAGGTTAAAAAGGGTTATTATGCTCATATTTAAAATAGCTGGTGCTGAATTCCTCTTGAAGTCTTTCCCACTGTTATAGAATATTGCAAAGTTTGTCTGATTGTTACTGGTGGCAGTGCAGGTAATAGTGGTGGCTGTAATATTTACATATATATGCATATATATGAATCATATATGTATATCTAACTTAAATGTACACACTAGACTATTTATAGGAAATTGTTAGATATAAAATATGCTAAAAGAGAAAAAAATTTTTCTAACCTATACCAAGTAAAATCAAATACTTTTCCTTGTGTCATCTTACACAGATGAATTAATTTTAGACAGCCTACTATCTACAACTAATAAATGTAAATATTTTTATTTGATTCTTGTGGGAGTCTAAAAAAATATACTAAAAGTTAAAATTATTCCTACTATTTGTACATAATTTTCTACATCTAAGTACTGTTATGTACATTAATCTTAATATTCTCATTTAACTTCCTATACCTCAGTTTCCTTATGTATCGTGTTGCCCCCAAAATAAGACCTAATCAGAAAATAAGCCCTGGCATGATTTTTCAGGAGTTCATCCCCTGAACATAAGCCCTAATGCGTCTTTTGGAGCAAAAATTAATATAAGACCCAGTCTTATTTTCGGAGAAACACGGTAGGAGTGGGATAATGGTAATTAACTCATACAACTCTTATGTGAATATAGTGAGTTAATATATGCAAATGTCTGGCAAATGGTAAAGATTAAAGATATGTTGGTAAAGAAGAATGGTTAAATGGATAGTGTCACTTGACCAAGCATAGTGTCTCCTACTTAAATCTCCTGTCCATGCTCTACAATATAACCAGTGTTAGAGCCAGTATGAAACATAAATCTTATTTATATTGACTCCTTTGTTTATATTCCTCAATGGATAAAGCCTAGATAAATGCCAGAATTTTTGTCATTTAATACAAGGTCCTTCACATTCTGGCCTCTCCAATTTTCTTATGTCATCTGTCAATCTTTGTAAATCATATCTGTCAGTCTAGCCACACTAAACTATTTGTATTTTTCTGAATAATTCATGATGTTGAATGTCCCCAGGCCTTTTTAAACAATATTCTTTCTGCTTGAAATACTTGCCCTAACTTTATTTTATGGGAAATTCCTACTAATCCTTCTAGAATCTGGGATGTGATCCTTGATTCATCTAAGTGGATATATGAATCTCATTGTTCCCATAATCCCTTGAATATCTTGTATGTGAGCATATTACAGTATATAATATTTATTTGTTAGCATGTCTTTCTCCTGTAGATTACATCATGAATATTAGTACCATATTTAATACATCTTTTAACATACAGTGCTTAATATAGGACCTAGCATATAGTAGACTTTCAACGAATATTTCTTGAATCTTATGTTGAAGATGATGCAGGTATTGTGTTCATAAGATGTTCTGCCAATATGAGAAATTACGGTATAATATTTATATGGATCTTCAGTATTTCAAATGAATCTTGTTTTTATGAGGTACTGCTCCTGTTTCTCAGCAGCTCTATTTTCATGTTTAATTCAATGAAATGTTAAATTTATCTGCTTTTAATTATAAATACTGAAAATATTGTTTTATTTTCCCATAATCTTTTTTTCTTTTTTTCTTCCTGCAGCATTTTCCATGTATCATTGACTCTGGAAAACTTTCTCACTTCATGAGGAGCACAGAAGGTAAGGAAAATTCATTCAGTGCTAATCATGAGTTGAACATTTTGATGTTTCACTTCCTCCTCTAAGACACAGTTAGAGGTGCTAGGCATATTGAGTTGTGACTTGTGAATCTTCTTGCTGATCCAAACATACACAGGAGACCAAAAAATACCCACAGCCCATAAAGAAGTAGATCAAATATACTGGGCTGCAGTATTCTCAAGGGCATGGGATCTTTAAACTTGGTTTTTCTTGTATTTGTAGTTGAGATTTTAGGATGGCTACGTATCTATGGTGTAGCATCATGAGTTCTATTGTAATTGGAGAAGACAGTTCTCTGTGCAACAAACTCCAGAATATCCCAGAGGTTTGTGCTCTTGTTCGTATTACTATCCAGCTCATCAGGACTTCTCTATTCCTAATTAGCTGTTGCTCAAAATATCATCACTTTAATGAAGTACTAAAGTTTTGGTTCTCATCTGCTTTGACTATTGGAGTCAGATAATGGTCCTTCAATCTAATGTAGGGTGTCCTGACATTCCAGATAAAAGTGGTCATGTGGCCATTTTCGGATTTTTTTTTTTATTGACATTTTTTTTAAATTATAAAAGCTACTTCTTCTCACATAACTGTAGTTTTATCAAATGCTGAATTTTTTGTTTTTTGTTTAATTTTTTCTAAACATTTAAATAATTCCAGTAATGGTTGTTTTATAAAATCATTCATAAGTTTTACACATTATAATATTCATATATAATATTTTAGACCCTTTGGTAACTTGATATTGAATTATTATAAATGTGTGTGTGTGTGTGTGTGTGTGTGTGTGTGTGTGTGTGTGTAAGATAGGAGAATATTTCAAGATTAAATATCCCCCATAATTTATTTTTCTTATTCGCCATATGTAATATTTAAAAAATAAAATTTGTTGGAGCTTGGGTGCTTAACAAGGCTAAGATGTGCTCTTCCAGCAACATAGACTAAACACCTGGGCAGAATGAAAACTGCTCATGAATTTCAGTGCATAAAATTGAGGTAGGCATTTGGAATTGAGGTAGGCACTATTGAGGTAAAAAGAAAACCAAAGAGAAACAGTCAGTTCAACTCAGACATTGGGCTAAAGAGGCGAAGACAAATAGGAGCAGGCAGCTTATTGACTAAGCAGTATTAATCAGAGCAAGAATTAAGAGGGAGAAGATATTGCCTCTAAAAAAGGAACTATAAAAAGCCTTTTTCAGTTGTATTAATCAGGGTTCTCTAGAGAACAGAACTAAAACAATGTGTAAATACACAGAAAGAGAGAGAGAGAAGAAGAAGTAGGGGGAGGAAGAGAAGGGAGGGGATGGGAAAGGGGAGGGTGAGGGAGATTATAAGGAATTGGCTCACATGATTATGGAGACTGGCAAATTCCAAAATCTGCAGTGTGAGTTGGCAACTTAGAAGCTAAAGAGAGCAGATGGTGCAATTCCAGTTTGAGTCTGAAGGCTTCAGAACCATGGGAATCAATGGTGTATTTCCAGTCCAAAAGCTGGCAGACTGGAGGCCCAGGAAAAGCTGATGTTTCATTTCAAGTGCTAAAACAGGGAAAAAAAGCCAATGTCCCAGCTTGAATACCATGAGGCAGGAAGGTCTCTTCCTTACTTTGGGGAGGGTCAGACTTTTTCTTCTATTTAGGCCTTCAGCTGTTTGGATGAGGCCCATCGGCATTAAGGAAGGCAGTATGCGTTAATATGAATCTCACCCAAAAGACCCTAACAGAAACACCCAGAATAATGTTTGAATAAATATCTGAGCACTCTGTGGCCTAGTCAAGTTGACCCACAAAATTAGCCATCACATTAGTAGAAACAGAAAATATAAAGTCCGTGAATTTAAAAATCACAGATCTCTGACGTCTTGTGTAAATCAGACAAGTGACGACAGAAGTTCGGTGACACAGTGGGGCTGGATCAAATGGAGCCGAGGTTAACTGAGGTAGAAGTGAACAGGCGAGAGTCCCAGTCATTCTCATGATGAGGCACCTCCTCTTGCCAGTGATACTGTGATGAGAAACAGAGGAAACATACACTCACACAAAGGATGTACAGTTTAATTAAAGGGAGAGTCACTTAATGGTCTAACAGGTAATTCCATCCTGAGAGAAGGTCCTAGAAGAAGTCAGGGAAGAGTTTATCATAAATTAAATAATTTGAGAAATGTACAAAAAGATTAACTTACGCCTGGGTATTCACATCACATTGGACAGTACTTTTACTTACCAACTTTGCTCAAATCCATGTAGGTAACTGACTTGTGGTTTCATGTCTGTATTGTCTCTCCAGTTTAACTTGTTGGCCTATGAGAAACCTTAGGACTGGAAAAACACTGAAGCTTCTTGTCCCCATGCCTGTGTAACTTGTTTTAGAATCAGAAACGTTGCAGTAGCTGGAACCTGAGATTACTCTCAGTGTCCTTACTGTGGTTGGACACCACCAGGGCCAGTAGCAGAAATGGGATAAGGGTGTCTGCATTGGCAAGAAGCTCCAGGTTGGAAGCCCAAAGGAACAAACTGGAATGAAAGGGTTCTAAGCAAAGAATCAAAGGCAAGTTGGAACAATTCCCTCAGCTTCAAACTATTCTTTATGACGAGGAACTGCATTTTACTTCTTTTGGTGCCACTTTTCAAGATCTCATAACCCACCCGAAAAACTGTAATGCCTTGGTTGCTGATACTCAGCTTCACGCATTCCTGTATCTTCACCTTTCATCTGCCCTTCACTCTGACAACTGCTGACCTATAGTCACAGTGCTTGGCTTATAATTGTTTAGTTTGTGTTGAGTATTTGTTGTTTAACAAATAATTCTTAACTGACCTTCAGACAATGATGCAGATTGTTGCTCATTGCCCATTGAAATCCTGGCTCAGAAGCCCGTGTGTTTGTACCCTTTGAGTTGAATCTTTACCAAGAATAACTTGTATTCATTCCTAAACTTATTTATTCAAATTCACATTATCATTGCAATTATAAACTTTAAGTACTCCTGTTCCGATGAAAGTGAACAGGAGATGAAGTGTTGATGCTTATATAAAAATGGACTTGAATGCTTAGGATAGACTTGATGAAGTTGAGAGGAAAAGAACATCTGCTGAATGATGTAGAGGCAGAAAATTGCAAGAAATTGGGAGAAAAATCTAGAGACTTTCTATATCACATTGCTTAGCAACTGTCTTGAATTCCAGCTCACTTTGAAGAAAAGCTGAAATTCACACATTAGATTGTAGTTTATGCAAAGAAGAACTGTAAACATTTAAATAAAAGATTTTGGTCCTACATTAAATGCAATTGGTGAATGGATATGCGTTTTATACTTTATATTAAAATAAAAGGTTTAAGGTAGTTATCGAATTTTATAATCCCCCATTTTAATCAAATGACTGACTAAATATCTATACTAATATTTTTTACTGTAAATATATACTGTGGTCAAGTCAGTTTTTTAGCATCAAATGGATATCAATTTATCATTATTTATCACATTCCTCACACTGGTAACACAATTTCTGCCTTGTCATTGTTACTTACAAGCATAGGAGGTATTATTTTCCAAAACATATTTCCATCTAATTACAGGAGATAAGATTTTACTTACCAGTTGCAGTAACTAGGAAAGTCATTACAGAGAAGGTGGGGCTTGAGTTGAAATGAGGAGAAACAAGGCAAGGGTGTGGGAGTGTGGGGAGTGGAGGCCAAGTCTGTTCCAGAGAAGATTAAAGGCTAAGAAAACCAAGAGGCTGTAATGAGTAAAGCAGCTCCAACCTATCGACTGGATCTAAGGAGTCTTACTGAGGAGTAATAAGTGATGAATCTGCGGAATGGAGACAGGTGGTGTCAGCTTTCAATGTTATGCCAAAGTATTTGTGATTTATTTCCTTGTGTGGAATTATTAAATGATTCTGAGTAGCTGTAATAGCAAAGAGAGACAATATTAAAGCCATATTTTGTGTGGAATCAATTCATTAGATAGAAGGGGCAGGAAGACAGAAGATGTGGCAACTATTAAAAGATTGATATAAACAAATCTTTGAATTATTTGACCCAACTCTCTAACTCTTCATAATTATTTACTAATATAAGTGAATATTAAATTTTATTCCTAATTGGAGTGATAATTATTCTTTTACTGTTATTCTTTGCAGTTACTCCAAATTTTCTAGCCTTGTAATTGAAACATTTTAACTAGATTATGTCACATATACTATATAAACACACACACAATTTATTATTTTTATAAGACAAATACAGTGATATACTTTAAATGTTTTGTTCTGACCTATCATTGCAATAGTCTCTTGAATATTCTGACAGTTACAGATCGGCTGGCTTGATTCACTCAATTCCACAATATGAGTTGCTTGACGTTGATATATGTCGTAATGCTATTTCTATCTACTCCTCAATTTCTCTGACTTATATTTCTCCGTATAACCTTAGTTTTATCTCTCCTTAGCTGATTTCATAAATCCTTCTCTTCTAGGCACCTGTCTAATACTGTCTCAATATACCGTCTAATAGAGGATGCCCATTAATAGCAGTAGTAAACTTTAAACTGCAGTAAATTATATGACTGGGATTTTTATCTAGGCTCTTTTCCTCATAAAATATGTGGATTTTTTTCTGTGTCCCTCTTGAACAGGCTTTGTCAAAAAAGAACAGCATATAAATATTTGATTTATAACATTCCTATCCACTGCACCAAAATTGGAATGCTGTACCTAAAACACCATTTGTCATCGGGTGGTAAATGTTCAACCAGTCTGCTTGAACTCTTCTTCATGGGTATAACTAGAACTAGAATTTATATGATAAAAACAAAACAAAACAACCTGTAAAACATTATGAGGGTTAATATTTTACCTCAATGAATACATTTCCACTCTTGTTATTAAAAGACAAATATGAAAGGAAATTTTAAAAAAAGAATGTAAAGTTACTTATAATCTGCAAACATCATTTTTGAGCAATAATGTCAACTTTCTCAACTAGAAAAATTCAACACAACTGACCATAAATATCACCATTTGACAGAATGAGTTTCATACTCCCTCTCTTCCCTTATCTATCCTCTATGAATTTATTTACAATGCACCCTTTCATACCCAATTGAACTTTGTGAAGGGCGTGCTATGGATCTTCTCCCTGTACTCTGTGTGTTTTAGAGGTGGAGGAATGTGTACTGTACTCTACTAGATGTGTACTGTACGGTACTCTACTGTAATTGGGTAAGACATTAGGCTGTCCACAAGCCATATAAGACAATGAGATAAAACCAACTTATTTAACAATCATTGAGTACTTAACCTGGACTGTTTAGTCTACTATGTCCTCAGGTTAAATCTGGCTTCAGGACACTTGAATGTTTAGTTTTTCTCTTACTTGACTAAACAGTCCTCCTTAGAATTCTTTGCTGGGTACTCCTCTTCTCTTTGAACTCTTAATGACTTTGTTTTTTTTCCCTCTTATCTAGCTATAATCCCTCCATTGGTGATATCATCTAGTGTCATGACTGAAGACTATTTACATGCTAATACTGCCAAATTAATATCTCCAAACCTAAACTACTTTTCCTAAATTCTAGATTCATATTTCCAACTACCTACTCAATATCTCCATTTGGAGTCTTGAGACACCCTGAATCAGTAATGTCCAAAATTGAACTCCCAACTTTTCAAAACTTCCTTTACCTCTACCCTTCTTATTTCAGTTGAAAACAACTGCATCATTTTAGTTGCTTAGGCCAAAATGCTTCAAGCATTCCTTGACTCCTCTTTTTTTTTTTTTTTTTTTTTTTTTTTTAATAGCTCAGCTTCCAATGTGTTATAAAAACCTACTTAGCTTTACCTTTCAAAATATGTTCTGTCAGACTCCTTATCACCATTCATATCTAAGCCACAGTAATTTTTTTTATATTTGCAGCAAGCATTAGCCTATTAAAACAGAAGTCAGATCATGTATTTAGCTCAAAATACTACAAAAGATCTCCATTTTAAGTCTATTTCCATAGAGCGGTGAGTGTAATTATTTTAAGTTTAAATCTAATTGTATAATTAGAATGTGTCATGGCTAGATCTAGAATGCAGGACTCCTATATTCTTTCATCTTTCCATGAAACCAAGGTTTTCATGAAACCAAGGCCTCAATTATAATTTGAACTCATAGTCTATATCAACTATGATCCAATTACATTTATCATTTAAATATATATTTTTTATGAAAGAACATTATTTTCCTTCATATTATTGAATTCAAATGATGTATATGCTATGGGTACTAGTATGCTATCCTTGCTACTCTAAAAAGAGATACATAGGCCAAACTCAACCTCTCATCTTTCCAGTACTTTCTGTGCAAATCAACAGATATCCTAAGCCACTTAAACAGGACAGCTAATATAAATGTCCGCTGCTTCAAAGTTTCTATTTCTCCATCTTCTTGGATTTATATTATATTCATTCTTTTTATTTATCAGACCATTACCAGTATAATAACTTAGAATGACACATTACACATGAAGTAGCCTAACCGTGAATCGTTAATCTGGAATTAATTTCTTATCACAACCAACCTCATTTTATTGAGCCTGTCACTGACCTCAGTTTTAGACCTCAGTATCACTCTTCACAAATATTATACTCATTGTCACATACTTCTATCCTCTAAGATACTTGAAGAGGAGCTTTTAAATCAGTGTCTGTTTGAAATGAGTGTACTTGAAATTTTTAGCACTGTGTTGGCGAGATTTTTTTGCTTGCTAAAGAAATCCAGAAATATAAAGCTTAGATGTATTTTTACCTCCAAAAATACGATACATATAATACTCTAGGATATCATTAGTACTTAGACCTACAGAGAATTAATTACTCTTTATTTTTATTAAACAGAAAACAGTGACATTTATGAAACTACTTAACATTCCCTCAACAAACATTCACTTATCTCCTCTTATGATGCCAGGTACTAGGGATACCATAGTAAATATATTGGAAAAAATTCTTCTGCTTAGACAACTTAAAGTTTAGTTGACAGTGAGGAACAATAAAAAAATAGATAAAATAAAATAGTATTTAATGGTCAGTAAGTGCTTTGGGTAACATAGAGAAAGAATTGTGATGGAGAGTTTTGGGGGTAGTGTCCAAGTTCAAGTCAGGGGATGTTTCATTGAGAAGATGACAGTAAGTAAAGGCTTAGGGAGGAAAGTGAGTGAGGCATGGAACTGTCCGTAGGAAAGCATTGCAATCAGAAGGAAGCTCCAATGCAAAGACTGAGAATAGTATTGGGTATATTATATTTCATTAGTCATAAATTTGACTCTACAACTTTCTGATATAAAATTTGAAAAAAAATTAACTGGGGAATATTGGGGAACGGTGTGTTTTTCCAGGGCCCATCAACTCCAAATTGTTGTTCTCCAGTCTAGTTGTGGGGGGTGCAGTTTGTCCAAGTCCAGTTGTCATTTTCAATCTTTAGTTGCAAGGGGTGCTATCCCATGCGGGAATTGAACTGGCAACCATGTTGTTGAGAGCTCACGCTGTAACTGGCTCTTCTAACCAACTGAGCCACCTGGCTACCCCTCCAGCAGCTCAATGGAAGCTTGTTGTCTTCTATCTAGTTGTGGAGGGTGCAGCTCACCAGCCCATGTGGGAATCGAACTGGTAACCCGGTTGTTAAGAGCTCGCACTCTAACCAACTGAGCCATCTGGCCACCTCTGATATAAAGTTCAAAATTATTGATCTCAGAAATATGTTTTAACCACTTTATACAGTAATTAATTGTTATGGACTAAATTGTGTTCTCTTAATATTCAGTGTTGAAGTCGAACCCCCAGTACCTTAGAATGTGACTATTTGGAGATAGGGTCTTTAATGAAGTAATTAAAGTTAAATTGAGGTCACGAAGGTGGACCTCAATCAAAAATAACTGGTGTCCTTATAAAAATAGGAGAGTGAGACCTAGACACACACAGAGGGAAGACCATGTGAAGCCACAAGGAGAAAGAAACCTACAGACAACTTGATCTCTGACTTCTACTCTCTAGAAGTATGGGAAAATAAATTTATTTTGTTGAAACCACCCAACCTGTGGTACTTTGTTGTACCAACCCTGAAAATTTGAAACAATCTTTTAACTATTCTAAGATATAAAAACAAGTTTGAAAACCAAAGATGCATCTTTACGGGATACAGTTGTAGGACACCAACTAAGTTTTTATGCTTTCCTGAAAATCTGTTAGTTCTGTGGCTTAGATATAAGGGGGTTGAAATGCCCCAGGAAGTATAAATAATTGCACATCTATCTTTTATTGTATTTTTTTTCTGAACATGTAAGCCTGGTTTAATAAGACTAAGAGTTATTTTTAAATTTTACCAGAGCAGACCTCCATATACAAAGCACAGCTATGGAAATATTAATGATCCTACAATATTGAGTTGTATTACAAAATCAAGCCAGTCAGAAAATCAAGGTATTGGCAACATATTTCAGTCAAATCTTATAAGTGTATCTAAATAGTTTTAAAATCCTTGCTTATAAAAGCAAACTTGGCAGACACCCTATGCAACAATGAATGTGCTTACATCTCCAAGAGGACATGACAGTCAGCAAGGGTGTTGGATAGCCTGCAATTTGTAAACAGGTAATGTTTTTTCATGAACTTTATAACTTATGGAGTAAACCAAGCATAGATAATCTGCTTGTTCTCCAGCCTTCTTTTGATTAACTTCATAAAAGCAAAGATTTTTGAGGGGAAGTTGTTTTTGCATTGACCTCTTGTAGTGTTCCTTTTGGAATATGAAAAATGGCATCATCTGATTCTAAAAGGGGTGACAAGACAATGTTCCAATCAAAACCATTATAGGAGTATATTTCCAGGTTCCTCCTGTTTTTCCAGGAGGCTTACATTGAGCAGAAATAGACCTATTTTTGTTTTCACTTGTCATTAACATGTATTGTAGAAAGAAAATTCCCACAAATCTTTGTTAATTCCAATTTGCACCAAGAGTTTTCAAGAATTAGAGATGAATCTAGTTAAGTTCAGCGTTGCATCTTTACCTGCAATTGTTCTTCAATGTAAAATCATCTACAAGAAAATAAGCAGCAGAAAGTTTTGAGTCTGAATTGGTAGAGCTCTTCTTTGGTACCCACTCTTTTATTGCTAACATATCTAAAAATTATCATGATAATAGTAGCTGCCATTTATAGATGTTTACATTTAATTCTGCATATTAATTTACATTTAGTATTTTATTGAATGGTCAAAATGTTTTTCTGAATTAGGACTTAAAATACTCTTACTACAGAGATGGGAAAAAATGATATACAGAGAAGCTAAATAATTTGACCATTGTCACACAGCTAAAGAGATGATTGATGGAGGATTCAAACCCAGACAGTTTGACTACAAAGCTTATTTGCGTAGCCCCTAAAATACACTACTTAAACAACTTATATAGAATGCATGCTCAGTGCATTTAAGTATTTCTATCTTCTTTGTAAATGAAAGGCAGAACTGAAACGTCTCCAAGCCTGGTTCAAGAAATAGCTATATGTCAGTAAGATTTGAAAGGATGATTTTGGGTTCTGATATATGTGCTGGATGTTTTCCTCCTTCAAACTCTCCTGCCCTCCACTCCTCATCCTTCTCCATCTCCATCTGTGCCATGTTGTAGGAATTGATCTACATGGGTTACATTAATGTGTTCTCTCCCTCTAGCTTCTGGTGGGCTTAGCCTTTGGGGAGCTCAGGCAATAGATTGGAAGAGGAGAGTGAGGGGATAATCTTTATTATTTTTTCTCTAGCCTTGTGGTGCAGCTAGGATCCAATTGAGTCCCTTGACTAAAGATTTCAGCTTCTTGAGACAATTTTTCCACGGTGTCTTCTCAGCCTTCTCAGGCCATTGGGTAGAATGGTGCCCTACTCTCACTAGCCATGGGGAATTGTATTATCCCTCATGGTTTTTCTATAATCTACCCACAAATTTGTATGTTATTCCTTTACAAAGCTCTCATTGAATTATCATGATTTGTATATGCCAGCTGTTTCTTTGATGACCTTGATGAATACAATTTTTAACGTTGTATGATCTAATATAAAATATCCAGCTTCTCACTTTTTCATCACCACTCACTGTACTAAGTATGTTTGTTTATAGTCCCCAGACATTTCTTGAATCTTTCCTCAAATCCTTCCCTGCTGTCTACCTTTGACTTAGCAAATATCAGGTCAGGTTTCAAATGGATCTAACAAAGGGTGATCTAGGGAATAAGCAAAACAAAACAAAACCCCACAATGGTATACAATTGTGGATCCTGTCCTCTACATAAGAAAAGTATATTCCTACTGTCCAAAATTCATTAGTGATGATTCATTAAAAGAGGCCTGAGTATTTTTTTTTTTTTTTAACTATAGTTAGTTTCATAAATTCCTTATTTTGGAAAAAAAAAAAAAAAACACAAGAAAACAGATACAGATTATTTCTTTGCTGGAAGGTTAGAATTCTCCTAGAACACTGAAACATTGACCAACTGTGAATTTCAATGAGTAATCATCATCAGATTCAAGCAATATTGATTGAGACCTCAGTATTTGTGCATAATAAAATAATTCACAAGTTGCAATCCCTAATCTTATATTTCCCTACCAAATGAAGCTATTTTGAGTATGCCCTGTTCCAGTCTAAGCCATAGTCCCACTTCTGCATTTCTGAACTCTCTATCCATTTATATATTTCTGGAATATTATTGTTGTTATCTTCATTATTCTGGCATGAATGCTGCCCTCTTCATTTTGAACTCTAGTATCAGTGTTATGGATTCCCCTCATGAGTCAGGGACTGAATCTGACTAGGTTAATTAATTGGAACTTTGGGCTGACATCATGGGGTTTTTCTGTTTTTTTTCCCCATGTTCTCACTACTTAACTTCACCTTGTTCAGCGACCATGATGAAATTTCCAAACATTGCCAAGAACCTTGCAAATGTGGATATGGTCTTGTATTCAAAGAGGAGGGTAAGGGCAATGATACTAGCCCATCACTATCAGTAGAGAAATTCCCCAAAGGTATCTCTTCTACTGATTGGGTTTAATTATATCTCCTCCATATTCAGATAATAAAAATTAATAGAACCTGCAATTTTGTTTATTATTTCAAAATGGAGTGAATTTGTTACCGCAAATTGCCTAAAATATATCTCACTCATATATATCCATTTATGTAGAACATTAGGGAACTTCACACATGCTGGTAGATAGGGAGAGTTACCAGACACCAGGTTATTTGAGAGAATACTGCTGAATAGAAGCAGAGGTAAAGCATAGCAGTTTCAGGCACTAATCACAGAATAATCTGCTTTTGTTAAAGAGACTAGTCTAATTCTTGAACTTGCATAATTTGCTCCAGTAGTGCTAGAATTGGGGCCCTGGCATCAGCCCTGGGAAAACACAATTTTATATTATTCCTTTTAGCTCCAACATAAGTGATCTTCATGCCATGATTTTTTTTTTTTTTTTTCTTGTTGAAACATTTTATGACCAGCTTCCATTGACTCATAATAATTGTGGGAAAGTAGTCTTCTTTTATTTTTTCTCTATTTTTCTCTGTTAATAAATGGATTGATTTGAGAGAAAGTAAGAATTGCTTAGACCACTCTAATGGTTGCAATCATTTCAGAATAGTTTGTTGGCTATTGATTAAATTGGAATGATACATGTGAACACAGTTGTGATCTGATTTCAAATAACAGAGTACTGATTTTTCTTTGGTAGACTCTGACTTCAGACAGTCATTTACATGAAAAGAAAAGCCAAGTATTTGTCATTTTTTTTGCATGTTTATATGCAGAAATTAACAAAACAAAATAGTTTTCTATGTAACATTATCAAAGTGATGATATCTGCTTAGAGCAATATGACTTATGCACATTTTGGTGACACTTGATGTGTCTGATAATATCAAATAGTTTCTTATTGCCTAAAAGGAGAGGTACCAAACTACCAGTGTGGTTGTGCCAGGAAAATGACAGTGAGAAATGAATAACATATTTATACTGTGTCTTTTATTCCTAACTACTCTTATTCTAAATACATGTCTGTGTAATACTTTTCTCAAATACTTAATCTGTTAGCTACAAAGGCAAATTTTAATAATCTCATCTCATAGAAAAAGATGAGGGAAAGTTTTATAGTTAAGTAATATCGTTCCTAATCAAATCTCAGGACCACGTAAACGTATATATTGTGGTATTCTCCATTTTAACATGCAGGAAAAGAATTAATGTATAATATTAAAGGAAATGTATTTTAATTTAAAATGTTATTAAAACTGTAATTATACCTTTGCAGTGGTTTAATTTAACTCTACCACTTAAAATCTTTGTCTATGTATATAGTGATAATATATAGTTAAGGACAAAAGAAAAAGCATGGTGTTTGCTTTTAATTATACACTCTTGAATTAACTAGAGTAAAATTAATAAATAAGTTTTGTAATTTAAGTTAATTTGACCAATGTAAAGAGGAGAAGAATAATATGACAATGGGGTAGAACGTCTGATTGCTAAGATCCATCCTTTAAATTCTAACTTCCCATACCATGACAAGCAGGGAAAGCTCTCATAGCATAGTCAGTAAGACTATTTTATCTTATTGAGAGATTATAAAATGGTTACTTTGATTGGTTTGATATGAAAAAGGAAAGGAATTTACTGGACTGGGAATAAGAGGTCTGGCTCTTCTATTACATGCTTGTATAATCTTGAGAAATCATTTCACCTTTGTAGATCTTATTTTCTTCATTCAGCAGGATTGAATAATGATTAAGAGTACTTGTTCTGGAACCAATCTGCTAAGGTGAAACTTGCAGTCTACTATTTATGTGTGATATTAGGCAAGTTTTCTAATGTCTCTGTCACTGTTTCCTCACTTTCACAATGCAGATATTACCTGTTCATAAGATTGTTGTAAAGATTACCTGAATAAATACATTTTTTAAAAAATTTTGGGGGGTGACAATTGTTAGTAAAATTACATAGATTTCAGGTGTACAATTCTGTATTACATCATCTATAAATCCCACTGTGTGCTCACCACCCAGAGTCAGTTCTCCTTCCATCACCATATATTCGATCCCCCTTACCCTCACCTCCCATGCCCCATCCCCCTTACCCTCTGGTAACCACTAAACTATTGTCTGTGTCTATGAGTTTTTGTTTCTCTTTGTTTGTCTTGTTCTTTTGTTGTTTTTGGTTTATATATCACATATCAGTGAAATCACATGGTTCTCTGCTTTTTCTGTCTGACTTATTTCGCTTAGCATTATACTCTCAAGATCCAACCATGTTGTCACAAATGTTCCTATATCACCTTTTCTTACCGCTGAATAGTATTCCATTGTGTATATGTACCACAACTTCTTTATCCATTCAGCTATGGAAGGACATTTTGGTTGTTTCCATGCCTTGGCCACCGTAAACAAAGCTGCAATGAACATTGGCACACACGTGTCTTTATGTACAAATGTTTTCAGATTTTTGGGTAGATACATAGGAGAGCGATTGCTGGGCCATATGGTAATTCTATTCGTAATTTTTTCAGGAACCTCCACACTGCCTTCCATAGCGGCTGCACCAGTCTGCATTCCCACCAACAGTGTATGAGGGTTCCTTTTTCTCCACAGCCTCTCCAACACTTGTTACTATTTGTCTTGTTGATGATAGCCATTCTGACTGGGGTGAGGTGATATCTCATTGTGGTTTTTATTTGCATTTCTCTGATGATTAGTGATGTTGAGTATTTTTTCATATGTCTATTTGCCATTTGTATGTGCTCTTTGGTGAAATGTCTCTTCAGGTCGTCTGTCCATTTTTCAATTGGGTTGTTTGTTTTGTTGTTGTTGTTGAGTTGCATGAGTTCCTTGTGTATTTTGGATGCTAGCCCCTTATCGGAGGCACTGTTTGCAAAAATCTTCTCCCATTCTGCTATGCAGAAGCTTTTAAGTTTCATATAGTCCCATTCGTTTATTTTAGCTTTTACTTCCATTGCCTTTGGAGTCAAATTCATAAAATGCTCTTTGAACCCAGGGTCCATAGGTTTAGTACCTATGTTTTCTTCTGTGCAGTTTATTGTGTCAGGTCTCATGCTTAAGTCTTTGATCCATTTTGAATTAATTTTGGTACATGGTGACAGACAGCAGTCCAGTTTCATTCTTTTGCACGTGGCTTTCCAATTCTCCCAGCACCATTTATTGAAGAGGCTGTCTTTTCTCCATTGTATGTTTTTTGCTTCTTTGTCAAAAATTATCTGTCCATATTTATGTGGTTTTATTTCTGGGTTCTCAATTCTATTCCATTGGTCTATGTGTCTGTTTTTTTGCCAATACCATGCTGTTTTGATTATTGTGGCCCTGTAGTACAAGCCAAAGTCAGGAAGTGTGATACCTCCATTATAGTTCTTTTTTCTTAAGATTGCTTTGGCTATTTGGGGTCTTTTGTGGTTCCAAACAAATCTGATGATTTTTTGTTCTATTTCTTTAAAATATGCCTTTGGGATTGCATTGAATCTGTATATTGCTTTGGGTAATATGGCCATTTTAACTATGTTGATTCTTCCAATCCATGAGCACGGAATGTCTTTCCATTTCTTTGTGTCTTCTTCAATTTCTTTTAAAAATGTCTTAATAGTTTTCAGCATATAGGTCTTTCAAATCCTTGGTTAAGTTTATTCCTAGGTATTTTATTCTTTTTGCTGCAATTGCAAAAGGAATCATTTTTTGTATTTCTTTTTCTGAGATTTAATTGTTAGTATATAGGAATGCAATGGACTGTTGTACGTTGATTTTGTAGCCAGCAAATTTACTGTATTCGTTGATTGTTTCTAATAGCTTTTTGGTGGAGTCTTTAGGGTTTTCTATATATAGCATCATGTCATCTGCAAAGGGTTACGATTTAACTTCTTCATTCCCAATTTGGATACCTTTTATTTCTTTCTCTTGCCTGATTGCTCTGGCCAGGACTTCCAACAATATATTGAAAAGCAGATGTGATAGGGGACAACCCTGTTGTATTCCTGAACGTAGAGCAAAGGGCTTCAGTTTTTCACCATTAATTATGAGATTAGCTGAGGGTTTGTCATATATGGCCTTTATTATGTTAAGGTATTTTCCTTGTATACCTGTTTTATTAAGTGTTTCAATCATAAATGAATGTTGTATCTTGTCAAATACTTTTTCTGCATCAATTGATATAATCATATGATTTTTGTCCTTTATTTTGTTTATGTGATGTACCACATTGATGGATTTGGGGATGTTGAACCATCCTTGTGCCCCGGGGATGACCCCACTTGGTTGTGATGAATAATTTTTTTAACGTATTGTTGTATTTGATTTGCTAGAATTTTGTTTAGGATTTTTACAAGTGTATTCATCAGAGATATTGGTCTGTAGTTTTCTTTTTTTGTGTTGTCCTTACCAGGTTTTCGTATGAGGGTAATGCTGTCCTCAGAAAATGAGTTAGGGAGTATTGTCTCTTCTTCAATTTTTTGGAAGAGTTTGAGCAGGCTTGGTATTAGATCCTCTTTGAAGGTTTGGTAGAATTCACTAGTGAAGCCATCTGGTCCAGGACTTTTGTTTTTGGGAAGGTTTCGGATGACTGATTCAATTTCCTTACTGGTGATCGGTCTAGTTTGATTTTCCAGTTCTTCATGATTTAGACTAGGAAGCAGATATGTTTCTAAGAACTTTTCTATATCTTCTAGGTTATTGAATTTGGTGGCATATAGTCCTTCATAGTATTCTTGGACGATCCTTTGTATTTCTGTGGCGTCTGTGATAACTTCCGCTTTTTCATTTCTGATTTGTTAATTAGTGTCTTCTCTCTTTTTATCTTAGTGAGTCTAGCCAAGGGTTTGTCAATTTTGTTAATCTTTTCAAAGAACTAGCTCTTTGTCACATTAACTTTTTCTATTGTCTTTTTGTTCTCTATTTCATTTAGTTCTGCTCTGATTTTTGTTATTTCCTTTCTTCTGCTGACCTTGGGTTTCATTTGTTCTTCTTTTTCTAGTTCTTTAAGTTGTAACATGAGGTTATTTATTTGGGATTTTTCTTGTTTCTTGAGATAGGCTTGTAACGGTATAAATTTCCCTCTTAAAACTGCTTTTGCTGCATGCCAAAAATTTTGATAGGATGTATTTTCATTGTCATTTGTTTCTATGTATCTTTTGATCTCTCCTCTAATTTCTTCTTTGACCTGGTCGTTCTTTAAAAGTATGTTGTTTAATCTCCATGTATTTGTGTTTTTTTCCTGCTTTCTTTTTGCAGTTGATATCCAATTTCAAAGCCTTGTGATCAGAGAATATGTTTGGTATGATTTCAATCTTCTTAAATTTGCTGAGGCTGATTTTATGTCCCAATATATGGTCTATCCTTGAGAATGTTCCATGTACACTAGAAAAAAATGTATAGTCTGATGTTTTAGGATGAAGTGCTCTATATATGTCAATTATGTCCATTTCATCTAATGTGTCATTTAGGGCTGCTATTTCGTTATTTATTTTCTGTTTGGATGATCTATCCATAGCTGTCAATGATGTATTTAAGTTCCCTAGTATAATTGTGTTTTGGTCAATTTCTCCCTTTAGTTCTGTTAGTAGTTGCTTGGTATATTTCGGTACTCACTGATTGGGGGCATACATATTGATGACTGTTATGTCTTCTTGTTGTATAGTCCCCTTTACCATTATGAGTTATGAAATGTCCATCTTGTTTTTTATTACCTTTTTTACCCTGGAGTATGTTTCATCTGATATCATTATGGCTACACCTGATTTTCTCTAAATGCCATTTGCTTGGAGTGTCAATTTCCACACTTTCACTTTGAGTCTATGCTTGTCCTTGTAGCTGAGATGTGTCTCTTGAAGACAGCATATGGTTTAGTTTAGTTTTTTGATGCAATCTTCTACTCTGTAACTTTTTATTGGTGAGTTCAGTCCATTTACATTTATGGTGATTATTGATAGGTGAGGATTTTCTGTCATTCTATCTTTAGTTTTCTGGTAAGGCTGTGTCTCCATTGTTCCTTTGCCTTTTTGTTGTCTATTATTTCTGTGTGGTGGTATTCTATGATGTTTCCCTCTGTTTCTTCTTTTATTACAGTATATATTTCAATTCTGGATTTTTTTTTTTTTTTTTTGAGTGGCTACCCTTAAGATTATGTAGAAGAAAGTTTGATATTTAGAGTATTCCATTTTCTTCAGCATGCTTACTTTCTCCATTCCCATATTCCGGTTCAGGCCTTACTCTCCCCCTTTTTATGTTTTTGTTGCCACAAAAAGGAGGTCAAATAGCCTCCTTTAGTGTTTCTTGTAGTGCAGGTCGTGTATTAGAAAATTCCCTCAGCTTCTGTGTCTTTGGAAAGGTATTTTTTCCTTCTTCATATCTAAAGGATGTCTTTGCTGGATATATTATTCTTGGCTCATAATTTCTCTCTTTCAATAGTTTGAATATTTGGTTCTACTCCCTCCTGGCTTGTAGAGTTTCTGCTGAAAAATCTGATGATAATCTAATTGGCCTTCCTTTGTAGGTTACAGTATTCTTTCCCTGGCTGCCTTGAGGATTCTTTCTTTGTCGTTTATTTTAGATAGCTTCAATACAATGTGCCTAGGAGAAGGCCTGTTGGGATTGAGGTAATTAGGTGTTCTATTTGCTTCTTGGATTCGAGGATCCAGTTCTGTCCAAAAGTTTGGGAAGTTCTGATCGACACTTTGTTTGAATATGTTCTCTGTTCCCTTCTCTCTTTCTTCTCCTTCTGGTATGCCTATTATTCGTATATTGCTCTTTCTGATGGAGTCAGAAAGTTCTTGTAGAGTTCTTTCATTTCTTTTAAGTCTCAAGTCTCTTTCTTCTTCCGTCCGTGTCATTTCCAGGTTTCTGTCTTCAATGTCACTGATTCTTTCCTCCATCTGGTCAACTCTACTACCTAAGCTGGCTATTTCATTCTTTATTTCTTCTGTTGAGTTCTTAATGTCCAGAAATTCTATTTGCTTCATTTTTAAAATTTCAATCTCTTTAGTAAAATGCTCATGTTGTTCTTTGATTGTGTTTCTGAGTTCATTAAACTGCTTTTCTGTGTTTTCTTGCATCTCGTTGAATTTTTTTCAGAACTGCAATCTTGAATTCTCTGTCATCTGAGTCACATATTTTCATATCTTTAAGTTCCTTTTCTGGAGACTTTTCACTTTCTTTCTGAGCTGTCTTGTTGCCTTGGTTTATTCATGACAATTACTGATTTATTATTTCTCTTCCTAGACATCTACCGGAATTGCTTCTGGAACAGGTTGATAGGAAGAGGTCTTTCTTTTATTTTCCTGTACTTGTTGGTAAAATGTTTTATTTTCTCTCCAACTGCAGCCTTTTTTTCTCTCTCTCACACAGTAGTGCTATGTTTTCTCTTCACTATTCCAGATACTTACACAATGGGGGAATTCCCTGGGAGATGGGCTTCTCCTCTGTTAATAGTTCACCTGGGTCACAGGGCATAGTCTCTGTGTGGGTATGCGGACAACTTTTGAAGTTCCAAAGCTCTTCCTGCAGCAGATTCAGATCCCGTACATTTCAGCAGTTCTGTTTACTCCTGCAGGGATCCACCCAGATAGGTGGGGCCAGGGGCGGGGTGAGTTGTGAGAGGTGGCCCAGAGCAATGGTGGCTACCACCACCACAGCTCGTCCTGCTTCCACAGCTCCCTCCCCTTTGCTGGAACTAGTTAGGCTGTGAATCTGTGTCTGTGGTCCACTGTTCTCAGAATAGCAAATATTCTGTTCTTTTGATCTGACACTGCTACTGTTCTGCTTCTGGCACCGGGCAAGTGGGGGCAGGGCGAGCCCTGGGAGGGTCATGAGGGGGTAGCTAGTCTCAGTGCCTAAGGCTTCCATTATCTGCTCAACAGTGAGGGCTTAAACCACTGTTTTCAGCCTTCTTCCCTCAGTCTTTTCTCCGAGGTCTCTGCTGTGAGCATTGGGTTAGCCGTGTCATATGCTGTCCCCTCAGCCCTGTGGGTCATAAACGGAGTCCTAGCAGTCCGAGTTCTTCCCTCTCCCGCAGCTGCAGTAGTTCCGGGATGCAGTGAGCTCAGAGCACTGAGCTAGGTCTGTGTCCTGTGCCCGTGCACCTCCGTCTTCGCAATTCTCCCTTCCCTCCTCCCCGGCTCGAACGATTCACCCATTTTTAGGTGAATTCAGTAGTGGGCCTCTTCGTCTTGCCTGTCTGTTTTACAAGGAGTCCTTTGTGGAGTTATAGTTGTTCGATTAGTTGGAAATTCCAGGGGAGATTTACAGAAGCTCACCTCACGCCACCATTTTGATGACGTCGAACACATACATTTTAACCATTTAGAATAGTGTGTAGTCCACTGTAAATCTTTTTCTAAACAAGCATTATTATTATGCATTAATTCATTGTGTAGATGGTACCACAAATGAGGAAGGGTCTTTGGTTTTTTTTAATAGCTTGGAATCTGCATGCTACATGGTGGAGGGTAGGTGGGGCTCTCGCAATTGCTTATCCTGGGCTCCAGCGGAGATACAGTGACTTGGGGGGCATCAGAGACATATGGGGTGAGAGACTGAGTTATGTAACTTTAGGGTGAAAACTGAGGGACAGTCGCCATTTTCTCTTGTGTGGAGGGCAGGTGGGCACCATCTTCTCCCATTGTAAATTCTTAATAAATGTTGGCTTTAATATGCTGTGGTGTTATTGTGAATTAATTGACTTTTTAAATTTAATTTTGATGGACATACTGCATTTATTCAAGATGTCAATAGGAAACGAAAGCAATGGCTTCTTAGAGTTAGCTCATTTGGTCCTGTGAAATTCTATATTGATGAATGCTTTGCCAAAGTGTAAAGGAGAGAATGTGCCATTTATGGTATAATACATTTAGCTCAATTCAGATGAAAACAGGCATGTAAGGCTGTCAGCACTTCTCCATTCTGACTTAATCTGGTATCCATTTGCAAGATTGGCTCAGCAGCAGAAATTTGGTAAGGAGTTGAAAAAAAAGGAGCCTCTTGTGGTACTCAAGGCAAAGAGTAAAGGAGGTTATTTATGTGGTTATTGATATGTTATCTGTTTTCTCTGTGCTTTGGGGAATTATCTCTGAATTTTCTAAAAGAATTTTACATGAAAGCTATTTTGAAGATGATCTTTAAGAGATTTGGATATGTCTGTCAGATGGTAACGTGTAAGCCACAGCTGGGGTAAATAATATTGTCCTCATCACAATAAGGGATTCTGTAACTCTTCAGAAACATAGCAGGGGCTTTTTGCAAATAAATAAGTAAGTACGTAAGTAAGTAAGTAAATAAATAAATAAATAAAATAATCATGGTAAAATATACATAACATAAAATTAACCATCTTAACCATTTTTAGTATGCAGTTTAGTAGTGTTAAGTACATTTGTATTATTGTACAAACAATCTCCACAATTCTTTTCGTCTTGCAAAACTGAAATTCCGTACCCATTAAACAACTCCCCATTCATCTCTCCCACCAGGCTCTTGCAATCACCGTTCTATATTCTGTCGTTATGAATTTATCTATACTAGGTACCTCCTATAAGTGGAATCATATAGTATTTGTCTTTTTTTTGTGACTGGTTTATTTCCCTTAGCATAATATCCTCAAAGTTCATCTATGTTATAGTATATGTCAGAATTTCCTTTTTAAGCTTGAATAATATTCTATTGTATGTCTATATCACATTTTGTTGATCAATTCATCTATTAATAGTCACATGGGTTGCTTCCATTTTTTGGATATTGTGTATCATGTTTTTTATGAACACGGGTATACAAACATCTCTTTAAAACTATGCCTTAAAATATTCTGAGTATACACTTAGAAGTTAATTTGCTAGATCATATGGTAATTCTATATTTAATTTTTTGAGTAACTTCTATAATGATTTCTATAAGGACTGTATCATTTTACATTCCTACCAACAGTGCAGAAGGGTTCCAATTTTCTTACATCCTTCCTATCGCTGCCATTTATTTATTTTTTATAGTAGCCATCCCAGTGTGTGTGAGCATAACAGGTACTTTTTAAGTGTCTTCTTTTCCCTTGTATATTATAAACTCCTAAAGGCAAGTATCGTAAGTGTCCTGTTTGCTGCTTCATTCAATATTGAGAACTCAATGCAGGTTCAATAAATATGTTTTAAATATAAGAATGAAAGGAGCACAGCATAGTTTTGGCACCTTGAGGGCTTTGCATCTCTATGATATGCTAGAGAGCAGCACTCAGACAAGATGATTTCTCAAGCTCAGGATCAGAACAGAGGTGAAGAGAGTCATGGGATGCAAATATCAACCAGGCAGCAGCTGAGTAGAAATTCAGGTAGATAGACATTTCTGTAAGGATACAACTATTACTTGAGCACTTTTGAGACACTCCGTAGGGCTTTTCTGAATTATTAAGGGGCACATTAGACTGCAGAGAGGTGAGAATGAAAGATAGCATGGATGTTGACCTCTTACAACTAGGATGTCAACAAAATTCAGATACTACAACTTAAGTGACTAAATTTGATTTTAATTCTAAATAGCTATACTGACTGCAAAAGGGGCTAAACATTCTCTTCTTATGATGCACTATTTCTGAGTAACTGGCTCATTAAGTTTTCACATTATACACAAATTAGTGGTGATTCTATTTCAGGCATTACCAACAGTAATTGATAGTAAAGAAGAATTTATAATGGACAGCACCAATTAGCTTTAGTTCCTAGTTTTAAAATTAGCTTGTCATCTGAAAATGACTTCCACTGGATGCTGCTTTTCTCTGTAAAAAAAAAAAAAAAAAAAAAAAAAAAGGTTTCCTCAAAAAACAAATGATCATTTTCTAAACCTCTCACCTTCTCCTTATCCCCACCCCCCCACCCCTCTAGCAACCCTCAGTTTTTCCTCTATGTCTCCAAAACTGTTTCTGATTAGTTCATTCACTTATTCTTTTCTTTAGATTCCGCATATAAGTGAGATCATATGGTATTTGTCTTTCTCTGTCTGACTTATTTCACTTAACATAATGTTCTCTAGGTCCATCCATGTTGTTGCAAATGGTTTGGGGAACGTAATCAATAATGTAAAGATGTTGTAGGGTATCTGATGGACATGTGTCCCATTTGGGAGACAACCTCAGGGATGATGTAGATGCCTGATCTCTGCACAGTACACCTGAAGCTGAACAATACTGAATGGCAACTATAATTTTATATATTTGTATGTATATGGTTACAGGAAGCGTAGTACAGCATTAGGAATAGAGACAGTGGAAATGTAATGGCTGTGTGCGATGTCAGAGGGATAGTGGATGGGGGGAGGGGTGTTCACACAGTGTGAGAGATATAAATGATAAACGTCTAAGTTTTGCTTTGTCTTGTGCACCTGAAACTAATAAAATTAAAAAAAATGTGTAACAAATGTTTACAAGATTATTGAGAAAATTAAATAAAAACAAACTTTTTATTAAAAAAAATCAAATGATCATAGATGGTAGTTATCAGTTCAGAAGTCATAAAAGTGTACATAAATGATATGATTGCCTATTATGCTGTGGCATATGTCATTGTATCACTGTATGAAACAACCTAGAGCTAGAGCTAACTGAACTAAAAACAAGGGGAAGAATTTTAAATTTTCCAATTGAAGTAGAATCAACAATAATAGAAGATCCAGAGAAAGCTGAAGTTATAAGTGAGTAGAGAATGTAAGTTTACAGAGAAAACAAGACACTAGAGGAGTGACAATAAATTAGATGCATATGGGGTTGAGAGTCAGATAAGGGGTGGATACCATATGGTTTAACAGAGAGCAGGAGAGAGTAGCTTTTGTTTAGAGTTGGCTCACTTTGTAATAGATTTTCTGTTCTAATTCAGTCCACAGGGATTATTAAAATCATCCCACTTTTCTTGATGTAACTTGAGTCTCTGTTCCAACCTTCAGAATCAGTCTAAGAAGAGAATTATGTCCCTTGGTTAAACCTGATCCTAAAGCTGCATCTATGAGCTTATATTAGTTGCATTCTCTGCTAGCCTTTAGTTTGTAAATTGGTTAAATACAGTAGAGGTTCAGGCAGAAAAGTTTTGCTCATGTTATCATTTACTATCTTATATTGTAAATCATCTGTTTTGCTATGGAAGCTCAATCCCAGAATTAAGTGCAACTGTCATTTATTGAGTGATATTTATTCAGTAGGTAGGCAATTAAAAATGTAAACCTCAAAAGGTCAATTTTTCTGGTTCCAATGCCTGAGTAGGTGAATGTGCTTGCCTCCTCTCATGACCACATCAGAATTATAACTAACATACAGAGCAACCATCATTGAGGATCACCTGCAGCTGATCCTCTAGCTGAACTGTCTAGCTGAACAAAAGTCCTACCTCCAAGGATATGCAGAAGAAGCCACCTCAAGACTGGTAGGAGGGGTAAAGACATGTAACAGGCTGGTCCCACACCCATGTGTGACCATTAAAAATCAAAAAGGATATCTCAGCTGCAGAGGTCTCCATGGAGGAGCTAGAGGTCCCAGCCCCATAACAGTTCCCCAGCCTGGTGTTTCAGTGCTAGGAAAAGAAGTCCCTGTAACTTCTGGCTGTGGAAACCAGTGGAGATTGTGCCTGAGTGAGGCAGAAGGCTGCTGGAGTCTAAGAAGTTCTTCTTAAAGGGCTCACACACTTACTTACTCACTGATCGACTCACTTGCTCTGAGCTCCAGCACTGGGGCAGCAGCTTAAAAGCTGGAAGGGTCATATGGGGAGGAACTCGGTTATCTGGCTTCTGGGCAAGGGGTGGAGGGGCAGCTTTCTCCCAGACAGAAGTGGTGGTAGAATCCATTGTTTGTTTGTTGAGCCCTTCCCCCTCCAGAAGTGCAGACATGGATGGTCACCATATCTGTGGCCCTCAACCTAACATAGTTCACCTCATCCTGGTGATCCTGAGACCCACCCCACCCAACTTTCTGGCGCACCCAAGCCGCTTCCAAGTGGCTTTTCCATACAGAGGACCTGTCTTGGCTCATCTTGTGGACTTTCCTAAAATCTCTCAAAGGTTCACAAACACCAAACAAGCAACATGTCTTTGGCATGTCCTATATCTCTTGTTGAGTAGCCCCAAGCCCAGCACTAGTGACAACTAGCGTCAATTTGCAGCTTGGTTTCTTGATGCACATCCAAGCCTAGTGCAAGTGGCAGCCATCTGTGGATTGCTTTGTAGCTAATGATGGGGGCCCCAGGCAAGTCACAGTCTGTGGCTGACACCAATATAATATTGTATGTTAGCTCTATTTTAATAAAAGTATAAATAAATAAATAAATACATACATACATACGTACATACATACATACATACATAAATGGAATCATACAACAAATTTAAATCTTACAATAATTGTATGAAATAGGTAATAATACCCATTTTGCATATAAAGAAACTAAAGTCCAGAACATTTAAGGATTGTTTCAGAGGTTACATTCAAGTCTGCAAAACTCCAAAAACTGAAGATCTGAATCATTAGAATTAGAGAGGCTGATACCAGTTTCTGTGTTGAAAAGCCTTTATCTTATCAAAGAAAAATTCTATCTTCAGTCCTCAAACATTCAGGGCATGCAGAACTGCTAAAGATTGGCATAACATTGGTAACTGAAAATTGATTAAGATAGACCAAGATTTGTATAAGATTCAAAGACAAGATCCTCTGAAGAGCTCCTGTATACTACTTGGTGGCAGACGATTGCTTGTTTGCCTCTATTAAAAGCCAATGGATATAACAAATTTTGACTTTGGTTTCTTCCCCCTAATTTGATTACAATTCCACAAAGACAAGGTATTTTTGCACATACAACTAAGTACCTTTTGCCATAAAGTTTCCTATTATAACTATTTAGCTTTAAATATAATTATGAAATTTCTGTTTCTCACCCTTTCTCTTTCATAAGTCTTCATTGAAACTATTTGAAAACTGCAACCAGTATGATCTTACCAAGACATTAACTGAAATATAGTCATACCTCTGCTTGAAATTCGTCAGTAGCTATGATTTTACTCAAATTAACCTGGTAAAATTCCCAGCATGGCCTAAAGGCATCAATATTATCTTTATCTTTTCTTGCTTTCCTTTTTTCTTTTTCTTTTTCTTTCTTTCTTTCTTTTTTTTTTTTTTTTTTTGCTTCTGGTCTTAGGCTTTTCCTCTGCCTGAAATGCTAGTTGGGTTTTCTTTTCTTTCTTTCTTTCTTTTTCCTTAACTCAGTCATCCCTGAAATTTTCCCATTTTTCCAGTGTTGGAGAAAATTTATGTCACGAAGACACTTAGTACTTTTTCCTGAGTTGAACCTGTCCTCCCCAGTTCTACAAAGTGTCAAAGACCAGCCATGTTCATACCCAAACTCTTGATGTTTCCCATACAAATAGTTTTGGACCAAGATAGTTCCACAGAAATAAAAGTTCTTCCCTGAAACTTTGAGAGTGGGTCCAAAATTTTTAAGTCTTAGACTTAATTTTCCAGGATGAAAAAAAGAGATTAAATCTTAGAAATAGTTGGTGTCCGCCATTTTCTCTTAAGTGAATTTGGTGGTACAGAAATTTATCTTCAATAAAACACATGTAAGTAATGCTGCATTAACATGAACTGTCTGTGGCTGTGTCACTCCTTCCCTAACAGAAACTTTCTTGGTTTCATCTGATATTTCTTGAAGTGAATGATTCTCGCCTCTTCCAGAGCCCCAGCTGTACCCTTGGCCTTACATTTCAAAGGCCACATTGCCTTTTAATCATAAATATATTGAAAGCCCTATTAAGCCATCTGCACTTTATTGATTCAGGAGATTAACCAACACTCTATTACCTCTGAAAAACATACTGACTTCTCATTACAGTCAGGTTTGAGCACACTCTTGGCTAATAGGTTCCTGTCCAGTATCCTACCCACTTCTGATCCTGCTCTTTGAGCTTATTGTATAACTAAAGTCAGCCTTGTTTGTTCTCCATTATGCTAGTTGATTGTTCCTAAGTTGAATTACTAAATTCAATTACCTATTACATAAACCACTGGAATATGAGCACAAAGACAAAATCTATTTCTTTGCCATGAACACTAAATTGAACATGTTGAAAGTTTCAAGAAAGAAAGAAAAAAGATTTTAAACAGTGCTATGGAATTAGATGTGCCAAGTCAACTCTAAAAGGTTGGGGTACAAATATTTTTTTAAAGCATGCTACTCATGATAGGTCTTTATTTTTTATACAATTTAAGAAATTATATGCTTATGCTAAATTTTGGGTGTGGTTTATTCAAGACAGGTGATTCTAATCTCTAATAAAATCTATAGTCAAAAAAATTTTTGGCCCTATATTGAACTTTTAGGTAACAAAAATACACTTTCATATTTAAGTTAAAAATGTAACTTTTTGTTATTATTGTTCCACAACTTAAAAAGGATTTTAATTAATCTACCAATTCCCTAGCCCTTGCATTGGGTAATAGCACTTTTATTCTCCTATCAATTAAATTTCAAAAAGTGTTTGTTATTAGACACCCCTCCCTAAGAAAAGCACATTAATTATATGATTTTTCATGGATTATTTGGCACTTTTGCATAGCTAGGGAAGCCAAGGTGAGGTAGAAAACATTATATTGAGAAGAGAGGTATCCAGAAGCAGGAACAGCTAGGACTCAATAAGAAGATGTTAAAGTTAACTAGGTGAGTTTTGTTTTCTTATAAGGAGTGAATTCACTATTACTTTAAATAATAAATATAAACCAGTATTATGGTGTTTCTGTTTATTTTATTTGCTTTTACATTTATAATTCACCTTTTGCTAAAAGGATTTGAAATGGATTATAGTAAAGCACAATTTATTAATATTGAACCATTAATGGAGAATTGTTCTTATCGAGGATTTACTGCACTCTTATTCTATGTTGAATTTGCAAATGTCCTTCATTTTAAAAATTAGAGCTTGTAAAGAGTTTGAAAAAAAAAAAGTCAGCTCTACAGAACTGAGTATATATTTCCTTCCTTTCCTCTCTGCCTATCCTCTTCACATTTTAGTGACCTAAAAGAAGAGAAACTTTATGTGATACATGTTGCATACTTACATAAAGCCATATAAAGAAGGTGTCATAATAATTTTTTAACACATGGTCTGATTTGATTTTGTTTAGATGTGTCAATTTAAGTACCCATACACAGAGCGTGTATACACATTTTAAGAATGGGAAAAAACAACTGTATTAAAATTACACTGATGGTAACCACTTTGGGCACCTCTTGTAATTGCAGAAGTCAAACGTGACTTGTATTCATCTTTTGTTATCAGTATATATTGAGTATTACAATTTTAATACAGTTTTTCCCTTTTTAAAAATGTGTATACATTTTTTGGTACCCTCTGTATATGTGGTTATGAAGAGGAAGGAGATTGTTTTTAAAGATGACTATGTAATAGAGATTTTGTTTTTTATGTATGGCTAGATCTATAAAAATCAAATTCAGTACTTGACTACTTACCAGTTTCATAATGTCTCTTAAAACTTTTGTCAATATATTTTTGCCACCCTGCACCAAAGACTATGCCAGTCTAATAGCTATAAATCTCTTTATTCCATTTTCTGCAATAGTTTCCAAGCTATAAAAAAAATTATCACATTGCTTCTAGTTCTAATTTACTGACTCTGTAAATCTGCCTCATCACTTGATTGACAACCGTGGAGTTACTAATTTCTGGTAGACATTTTAGGCAAATGGTCTCCTTTTAGACAAAAGGACTCCTATTCTTCGATGATGGCACAATAATGCCCCTACATAGCTTTGACTGGGGATCCACTAGTGGTGTTTTTACCATGTCACAAGGTGTTCAGTAGAACCAAATGAGATTGATATATATTTATAATCATCACAAATATCCAAGTCCTTTTGTGGAAGAAAGAAAATGTTGGAAATTTGAAGTTATTTTAGCTCTGTATTCTATGTCTGTTGGGTCCTCAAAAATATATTTAGATTTGACAGGCTCAAAATTATATTTAGATATGGTTGATCAAAATAAAGAGAGTTGGGTTTTATTTTTATTTTTTTAATATCTAATATGACTGATGTTGGATTTTTATAAGAGGTTCAAGCACAGAGAAGCAAATATCTATTTTAGTTAATAAAATATCCATTTAAAAAAAAAGTTGAGAGGTTCATTATAGCTCTGATCTACTCATTCCATTAAAGAAATTATTAAAGATTGCTTCAGGATGTGGCCAAAGTAATGAAGTGCTCAGAGTAATGTCTTATAAATGTCATTCTTACAACTAATGGCTTTTGAGTAGCCATTTTAAATATTAAACCTTTTACACTTATCTTTCTTGAATATTTATAATTTTGGGAAAAAGACTGTCTACTTATTAAGCATGTGTCCCATTGTACATTTCTATGAATGCTTGTTTATATGTGTGTGTATGTGTATAGGGCACTTAAACTATAATGTAGGGATTCAGGTTGATTCTAATTCCATCAGCATGCATTTTAATTTGGGACAAATAGATGTCACTAAAATGTGCCCAGCCTCATACTTTTAGCAGCCTTCTTTTATATATTTAATTTAGTTCTCCCCAGGTTTCAGGAAAACACACACATACACACACACACACACACACACACACAAAACAATACAACAAACAAACAAAAAATACCCAGCACATCCAAATACAAGATTTGAAAATGTCATGAAGGTAGGTACTCATAGATGTTCTGCTGTGTTTTATATACCCCTAACTCCAAGGAGGGTTCCTGGGGTTTTAATTTAAGAATTAAAAGTACAGGCTACAGGATAAGAATACTGTAATGCCTGATGTGTTCTTTTTTCATGCCTCAATTTCCTGAATTATAGAAGGGATTTGTTACCTGTTGCTGTATTTGTATTAGGCTGCATCTATTCCTGCTGTACATGATTACTTCAGTTCAAGCAAGATTCTGCATACTTGTCTAATTAGATCATAAATTCAATCCAATTTTTAATGTCCTCTTTGAAACACTAAGAGCCTGTTGGAAAGTTTTACTTTGAAATCTACCTCAGATCCTTAGTGTGGGTTTCATGTTACCCTTGTTCTTCTATTTTTTTATGCCCACGTGGTAGTATAAAAAATGTTGGAACTTTTAAGCTGAAAATGTGTGTTTGTGTGGTATGTGAGGACAGAGAACATAACTGTACTTGTTGGCATGGTGTAACAACACTCCTTCCCTCGCTTTTGTTTTAGTGTGGGCACCTATCTGCTCAGATAATAGAACATCAAAATGTCTTAAATTTACTTAACATTGCACTAGCTAAATCATACGATTCACATTGTTTTCTTGGAAATAAATGAAACAAAAAAATCATGCTTTAATAGGAAAAGCATTATAAATTTTTAGTTTTAAAATATAAGGATTTTTGTTGTTCTCTTTTAGTTTCACAACATTCTCCATTTTCCTTTTAGTGGAATGTTTCTCCGAGGTGCTGAGTCTAAATTTAGTGCTAAAGGATGAAAAGATTAACCATAATAAATGGATAAGAGAGAAGAAAGAAGGACGTAAATGACTATGTAGCTTCACAGGGATAAGATAAATTGCAGCGACGCCAACTGGCTGTGGTTTCAGTAGCTGCTGTGAAGTCCTGCGGTTGCGGTGGCAGTTACCTACTTAGGAGTGATAATGGCTCTATCAACACGGTTGGCAATATTGAAGACTGCTGAGAATTCACCAAAGTTAGGGACTGAAATGTATTCATTCGATTTGACTGTAAAGAGAGCACTAGCGCTATGCAGCGGAGTGGTGTAAATGGTTATCTGCTCAATTATTTGAACCTCGTGGCAGAGAAGTTAGGGGTCAATGGACAATAAAGCGGTGGTGACAGCAAGGACAGAGGATTAGTATTCAAACAGTGGTCTATGGACCAGCGGCATCAGCCCTACCAGGGAGCTTGTGAGAAATGTAGAATCTCAAGTATCTGCTCAAAAATACTGCATCAGAATCTGTACTTGAACAAGATCTTCAGGTGATTGCCCACTATATTAAAGTTTGAAAAGCACTAGTGTAGACACCAGTTTTGAGAAGGTTGAATATGAAAGAAGGTACAATAATAAGGCAGTAGATAGAGGAAGAGCTATGATTAAATATTATTATTATTATTATTATTCCAGACTGAGCACATGAAAAATGGTGTTGGACAAGGTTTAAAAGATGAATTACACATAATACCAAATCAAACAATAGCGAAAGATATGTTATTTTTAGTGTACAGATTTGTAAAATGAATCTCAGAGAGTTTAAGATACCTAGACAAAGTTATAAAATAAGATGTTGAACCATATTTCAAATGTAGGTCTGTCTGTCTCCAGAGCTCATGTCCATTATTATAGTTAAGGTTGATTCTTAATGAGAAGAAACATACTGAATTAAGCAAGGGTTGGAAGCTCTGATAGTTGTGATTGTTAATTTTGGTATTATCATGGATGGTAACAAATGGTACAGGAATTGCTTAATTTAGCCATTTCCCAACATTTTATCTAGCAAAGCAACTCAATTTGGCTAATAAAAATAATCAATGGGCATTTTTAGAAAATATTTTATGAAATGCTGGGTTCATGAAAAGTACAGATGCTACTATAGTTGCTACTATTATTGGAAACAAAATATTATGAAAAACTTGAACAAAATATAATTTCATCCAGAAATACTCATTCTCCTACCTGGCACTTTATGGGTACTGTGGTGTTCATTTCAGACCATCTTTATGGTTGAGGCACCCCATATTTGAGCTGTACAGTTAACTTGTCTCCAGGAATTCTCCTTAGTTAAAAAGAGCTGTTTTGTCCTCTCCTTGGGCAGCTCACATCCAATGAGTATAAGAGATGTAAAGATCTAGCCCTCTTGCTTCAGTTTGATATAACTAGGGAGCGTCTGAGCTCTAGAATGCTATGTGGGATCAGCTGAGGCCTCTGTCACAAATGCATTATAGTTCAATTCAGTGATGTGCTGAAGCCAGCTCCAAATGGCTCCTGAGAGCCAGTTTTGTACATCATTCCCAATCCCACATTCAGTGAATTTATGATGGCTTGAAAGAATTAAATATAACACGAAAATTGGCAAATGCTACAAATCAAAGATGTTTTTGTCTTTTTTTTTTCATGGAGAAATTGTTAAATTGTTACCAGCACATCAAAGAGTCAAGTTCTACTCCTCTGCCTGAACTCCTTGCTTCTTTACATTTGTCATTCTAAAGTGCATTTCTCAATAAACCCCCAGCGTGTACCCCTTTCCTATAATCTGTTTCCAGGGAACCCACCTAAGACAATGTCGTTTTTGCAAAATTCAGATGTTTTCAGCATTTTACAGTAGGGTTTGAAAAACAATGGTCAAAAGGCCTGTTTTTGTAAAAAAATAAAATAAATATATATATATATATATATATATATATATATATATATATATATATATATATATATATATAGAACGGTTATACGCATTCATATACTTATCATCAGTAACTGCTTTCATGACAGAATGGCAGATATATATGTGGCTCACTAATCCAAAAATATTTATTCTTTGATCCTTTACAGAAAATGTTTGCTGACCTCTGGTCTACTGAATAAGTACTGAATCTCTCTAAGATAAGTCGAACTTAAGACATCCAAAACTAATCTCACTATCCTTCCTTTCCTCCATTTCCTAAACTACTCCTGTACCTACATATTTCTTCTTTGTTTCCAGTGTCAGACTCCATCCAGTTTCCCAAGAGACACTTCCATCCATATTTTTTCTCTGTCTTTATTGCATTAACGTTCAGGATCTTACATACTGTTTTGGGGCCACCTTTTATCTGCCCTCTCTGCAAGCAATCTATTCCCACATTAGTTTTCTCTCTCTACTCATCTGAGAATGATTTTTCTAAAACACAGATTTTTGATTTTTTATTTTATTAAATGTATTGGGGTGACAATTGTTAGTAAAATTACATAGATTTCAGGTGTACAATTCTGTATTACATCATCTATAAATCCCATTGTGTGTTCATCACCCAGAGTCAGTTCTCCTTCCATCACTATATATTTGATCCCCCTTACCCTCATCTCCCACCCCCCACCCTCCACCCCCCTTACCCTCTGGCAACCACCAAACCATTGTCTGTGTCTATGAGTTTCTGTTTCTCATTTGTTTGTCTTGTTCTTTTGTTGTTTTTGGTTTATATACCACATATCAGTGAAATCACATAGTTCTCTGCTTTTTCTGTCTGACTTATTTCGCTCAGCATTACACTCTCAAGATCCATCCATGTTGTCACAAATGTTCCTATATCATCTTTTCTTACTGCCGAATAGTATTCCATTGTGTATATATACCACAACTTCTTTATCCATTCATCTATCGAAGGACATTTTGGTTGTTTCCATGTCTTGGCCACCGTAAACAAAGCTGCAATGAACATTGGAGCACACGTGTCTTTATCTCTAAATGTTTTCAGATTTTTTGGGTAGATACCCAGGAGAGGGATTGCTGGGTCATATGGCAATTCTATTCGTAATTTTTTGAGGAACCTCCACACTGCCTTCCATAACGGCTGCACCAGTCTGCATTCCCACCAACAGTGTATGAGGTAAAACACAGATTTTATCATACAACTTTTCTGCTTAAAACCTTCACTCAGTCACAGTTTAAAAAAAAAAAAAAAAAAAAAGCAAAAACAAACAAACAAAACCCAAAACCTTAACTTGGTGTATGTGTTTTTTCTTTATATGATCCACCTGCTTTTTCAGTTTTACCTCTCAACAATCCCCTTTAAATGTAGCCTTTACTTTATAACCTCTGATGTTCTTTTACAAACCAGCAAAGCTCATTGTTATTTATGTCTGTATGTATATAGATACAGCTCTTTATGATGACCATCCCTTTTCTGATTTCATAAAATCTTATTCATCTCTCAAAATCCAGCTCAAATATTTCTTCTAACTTTAAGGATACCATTGCTACATCTAACATAATTCATCACTCTTTCCTTGGCCTTTGCAAACCATATTGCACTTCACTCTACTTTGTACCACACGTGTTTCAATATTTGATTTTAAATATGGTAAGACCTGTACTGTTTGCACATCTGCCTCTTTCCTCCCAGTGACTGAGTTCTCAGAATTGTGGATGGTATTTTGTTTTCCCTTTTCATCTTCCCCAGGATCTAGCACAATGCTTGATTTAGCTGGTTCTTAATGAATGCTGCGTGTATGAACAAATAAACAGAAATACATCCTTGAGGAATACCATGAGATTTGTCATAGAGGGGTTTTAAGCATACCAAAAGGCAGAAAGCCATATCAACCAGATTACAGGATATTATCAAGTTTCAGAATTTTGAAAAAGACCACTGCTTTCTGAATAATGTACATTTTAAATTGAGGTTTGAGTTTTGACAAGGAAATCCCTTATGAAACTTTTGGGACTAGAGAAAAATGTTGGATTTCTTAGGAAAGGCATTTCATCATTTTGGTTTATAGTCTTAACTGGGCTTGTGACAGACAAAAAATGTTGAAATTCCTGTTCTTGACATTTGTGCATGACCTTGCAGAATGGTTATGGGAGATTAAATAAATTACACAAATGGTATTTTATCAGCTTTTTCCTTTTAAAATCATATCCTGAGATAGAGTTCTAAAAGTTCATGTTTTCTGACATCTCAGCTGCTATAAGATTGGACATGGCTCTTCAATTCAAAGAATTAAGCTGGCTTTAACAGAAGGAGTAGGTCTTGGTTTTCTTTCACAAATTGCCATGGGAACATGAGTGCTGCAAAGCTATTATACCTCTCATCTGAAGCATTTCAAATAATTTGGAATACCTCAAACAATGACATTCAAAACCTCCCAAGCATGATCTTCCCGAATATTAAAGTAAGAAGACCAGATTATTTTATAATTTATTCTGCTTCAAATGTTCTAGTGGCACCAATTTAATAAATCGTAATTTTATCTGGAATAGCATTTGAATCAGTGGTATATTCTGAAAGTCTAATTAGTACAAACTACATCTGGCTAAAATGCAGCAAACCCAAATGTAGCACAACAAGTCTCTAAGAAAAGAAAATAAATCACTAAAAATATAACAGATGGAATCGACCCAGTGGTTTATGACTTATGATCATATAAATGTTAAAAACATATTTTGGAAAAAAAGCCCATTGAAAATAAGATTTTATAGCAATTTGAAATGTGAAATTTTAATTTTTGACATATTATTAACTGGTAGTGCCATCTACATAATCAACAAGAGAGCTGAATTAAGATTGCTTTTACTTCTTTAAATACAAGGCACAAATTTTACATTTTTACCCGAGTTTAGTCAGTGTGGTAAAATATTCTGTTATTTTTTTGAATTGAGATACCTTTATGGTTATTCTTAATTTTACTCCAGTGATGCTGGAAGCAGTTTCATTAAGATGGATGGAAAGACAGCTTCTAAAAACAAAGCTAATTCTCTTTCTTAAAAAAGAAAAAAATGCTGTTCCTTTGATTTCTTTCTACATTAAAAAAAAAAAAAAGCCATCTGAATATCACTAACATTGTGAGGCAAACATTTTTTCATGAAATCTTGATTTTACTCATCATTAACCAATTAGTTTTATTCTTTTCCTTTTCTTGTTATTTTGTGAATATTTGAAATTACCTTATTTTTAATAGTGCATTATGGACTATATTTTAGGTTTCTAAGTACACAGATAACATGTATTTTCCCATACAACTCCAGTAAAATGCATTATTTTCCTAATAATTTTAACATATGCTCTGACTCATCAGAAAGAATGCCAATTTTTCCTAAGGGAAGATGTGAGAGCTAGTTATTAAATATTTTACATTTTCTAACTTGTGTAGGGCCAGGTTCATTTTACCTTAAGTAAATACATCTGAATGTTTGTTTATTCATTCTAAACACACTGCTTTCAAACATTCTCTGTTATGTTACATCTTGCTAAGAAGTAGTACTGAAATAGGTTTACAGTGCTGGAGATAAACTGGTGCAGGAAAAAAATCAGTCAGAGGAAGCATGATATAAAATATAGCAGCGTTAATTTATTTCATTTTGTCCCTAAACAGAGAGTGAATGTGCGAAGGTAATTGCACTTTCGGCAATTAAAAAAAAAAGTTAGAAGCACTTAATGGGAAATGCTTCAGAATAGGTTTCCTATTTGATAGCATAATCTGTTTCTGAGCTTCTTATCGCAATCAGATTAATGTTAAAGACAAAGTTGAAAACATTTTTAGTATTTTTTTCCTTCAATACCTGGAACAAAGAAAAATTTACGACTTTGGTATAATTTTATTGCTACTGAGACTTTCCTAAAAATGGACTAGCAGATGCCATTAGTGAGTTAATTGATGTAATAATGTTCCTATGAATAAGCTAGCATTTCTGACTTGAATTGCTTTCTCAATTGATTGGTACTCTCTAATAGATTTCTATAAAATGTATAGAAAGAGCAACAAGCAATTCAGCTCTGGATTTTTTGATTAATTCATCAGCATTTAGAAGTCTAAGAAATTATTGTGTTTTCAATTTGCTAAATGCACAGCATTTGTTACTAAGAATTAGGCACATGCACTGCTTTGACAAAACTCTAAAATACAGTCTTGTAAAAATGACAGAAAAAAAAAGTGTGTTAATAGCCCGGTAGTGTGTTTATTTTTCTATTTTTCAATTGCCTACAAATAGCACCTTTCCAGGGGTTTATAAGATGGAAGAAATCAGGATCAGTTAAGTTAAGGGATCTCTTAAGATGACCTGCAGGGCAATCTTAGTTCAGGGAAAAGAGGAAGAAAAGGAGCTGCCACGGAGAAGCTGCAAGACAGGTGCTACCACCAGTGGCTGGCTCCAACGGAATGAGGAGGGTCACTGCACTCTACCCCATTTTCCAGAAAATGATGCTGAGGTTTTGTGAAACAAGATTGCTACTTATTTTAGAGGGTTATTGAATTCACAGTTTGCCTCAACGCCAAATGTTTCCTTTTAAAATCAGTATCAGTCCAGACCCCAAGCCAAAACCATGTATCATCATTAAAGAAAACTTTCTAGAAGTTAGGGATTAATGTAAAGTTTTATTATAATAACTAATTGTTGTTAAAGTTGTCTTAATATTTAGTAATGAAATTGTAAATGCTTGACACTGTAAAGGATTGATCATATCTCAGCTCTTTTTATTTATGTGAGTGAAGAATAGAGATTTTTTGTATGTTCCTAATTTTTGAATAAAATTTTTATTATTTTTTCCCTTCTATTTATAATGTTATATTCTGTCTAAATGGAGTATAACATCATAGATTTTTGGAGGGAGGTTTGATTTTTGTTTTGTTTTGTTTTTTTGCTTAGAAAATTTTCAGGTGACCAGGTTGATAATCTGTTTTTAATTCTGATATAGATTATATGAAGAATAACTAAATAGCAATATTTCTGAAAGAATCATTACCTAAATAGAATTAAATAACCAAAAACTTAATATAATTCAAAAAGCTATTTTGTTTACTACAATAATGCTAATGCTAGTTTAACAAAAAAATTCTACAAACAATTACAATTATGTAGATTATGATATATTCTGATCTCTATTATTCTGATTTGTATTACTGTTTAAACATAAAAAAATCTGTTAGCTCAATAAACAAAGTTTCATAAGGTTGTCTGATCAACACACTGTCTCATAATCATATCATTAATTGCAATATATTACCCTACTTATTTAACTATTTAAAACATTATTAGATTATTTAATCTTTCAGTAATAAATATACTTTGAAAGTTAACTGACTGAGGGATTTCAACATGTCAAATACACATGGGATTTGTTTTTCCAAATCATAGATATAGTGGTTATCTATACTTGAAAGAGAATATTAAAATAGTAACAGATACCTGAATTATGGGCTTTGCTTTTTCTTGAGCTGGTTATGTGTCACGGTAATCTAGATGATGCCAAGTTCCATACTAAGTATAGTTATGTTCTACAATGTCCCCATTTCCATAACAAATTTAATTGTCATAGAATCATATCAAATCCTTGCTAAAAGAATTTCAACAATTGTTCATTCCAAATAGAAAAGCAGTTAATCTTCTTAAGACTCCTTTATTCACCAAAAATTATTCAATATTTTCAGTGTAGTAGCCATATTTTTGGTATCAGAGAAAAAGTAATCCATGAAACATATTTAAAATTGTCTTCACAGAGCTTATATTCTGATAGATTTGATAAGTCTTAACCATTCCTTGCCTCTCAGGTATCTAGGACTCAGGCAAGATAAATGAGGCACTCACCACAGGTACAAAATTTAAGGAGGCTCCCAAAACCTCAGTAACAAAGCCAGGTAATATTTTAATACAATACTTTAGAAAATCAAAATTAGTGTAAATAATCCATAATGACTGAAAAAAAAATTGAAGAAAGGACGTGTCGTGCAGAGACACATTGGCGTGTAAGGTGAATGGAAAAATTAGTGAGAATGAAATAAATTCTAGCTCTTTCTGAGAGTGAAATGTGTACATAGGGAGGGAAGAAATATATGGGAGCCAGCTTTGGAAACTACCTACTACAGCCTATATATACCCAGGCAAAAATATTTTACCTTTCTTGCCCCCAAAAGATTTCATCCCTTCCATATACAAAAACAAACAAAAAAACAAACAAACAAAAACTCTCATCTCTTCACTCAAAAGGTTACCTCAAATTGCTTCATCAAGTGGAAGTGCAAGATAATTTCAATCTCTGAAAGGACAAGTTGTCTCCACCATTTACATTTAGCACACAGTGGTGTAAAAGGGTCAGGATAACTGCAAAAGATACTCCCACTAAAGAGGAGAGTGATGGAGACAATCTGTGCTAGTTACTGTTTTTCCTCAATAAAGATGAGGAAGAGAGGGTTAGAAAATATTTGCATTAAATGATTCTGGAATATTAAAATAGAAAACAAAAACATCCAGATGGAGCAGTAGTCTTTTAAGATTGAACTGTTGCGTAGTTTGAGTAGGGCTTGATGATTAATGTAAAGACTTCCATAGATACTGAGAAAGTATTTTTTTTTGTTTAATAAATAACCCAATCCAGTAGGTAAAGGGCAGATGTGCTTAACACTTAATGTAATTCTATACAGCAGACCACCCAGAAACACACTCAGTTACAGAGATACTTGAGACTTTATGAAAGCATCAATTACTTTAAAAGCATGGCTGATTTAAAGCATGGCTTCTAATGACTCCTTTTTTTTTTTTTTTTTTTTTTTTTTGAGATTAACTGTTTATTTAGTCACATTACAATTGCCTACATATTTCACAAATGCCTGATAAATGTCTTTTGCCCCTTCAAAACTCTTTTATATTTGTTTTGGGATGATTTTTTTTCTCCACCCTTCAAATCAGGACCAGGGGAAATGTTTCCCAACATTAATACAGCAAAATATAAACTTGGTTTTAAAAAGTAAAAAAAATCACATGGTTCTCTGCTTTTTCTGTCTGACTTATTTCGCTCAGGATTACACTCTCAAGATCCATCCATGTTGTTAAAAATGTTCGTATATCATCTTTTCTTACCGCCGAATAGTATTCCATTGTGTATATATACCACAACTTCTTTATCCATTCATTTATCAAAGGACATTTTGGTTGTTTCCATGTCTTGGCCACCATAAACAAAGCTGCAGTGAACATTGGAGCACACGTGTCTTTATGTATAAATGTTTTCAGATTTTTTGGGCAGATACCCAGGAGAAGGATTGCTGGGTCATATGGTAATTCTATTCGTAATTTTCCACACTGCCTTCCATGTGATTTCACTGATATGTGGTATATAAACCAAAAACAACAAAAGAACAAGACAAACAAGATGAGAAACAGAAACTCATAGACACAGACAATAGTTTAGTGGTTACCAGAGGGTAAGGGGGGTGGGGGGTGGGAGATGAGGGTAAGGGGGATCAAACATATGGTGATGGAAGGAGAACTGACTCTGGGTGGTGAACACACAATGGGATTTAGGGATGATGTAATACAGAATTGTACACCTGAAATCTATGTAATTTTACTAACAATTGTCACCCCAATAAATTTAAAAAATAAATAAAATAAATACATAAATAAATAAATAAATAAATAAATAAATAAATAAATAAAGTAAAAAAATATTCTCAGTAGTCAAACTGAATAAATGACTGAGCACTGATTTTAGACATTTGGCGATTAAAAGGAAGACAGAATATTGTTAACTCTCCCCTCTATTCAATCAAATCCCTTCCCCATTGATTCTATTCTATTCAAAGCATTATGAAGGATCTAGAGACTACAAAGATAAATAAATCATAGTCCCTGACATAAATGAATTCAGAAAATAATAATCATAACATTAAAAATAATGGTAGGAATGACTGCCATTTAATTAATTTGCTTTGTGCTAAGAGCTTTACATGAACAACCTTATTTAGTCTTCAGTATGTTCACTGTCCTGTACTCCCCTATACACTTGTGCCCTTAGTTCTCTCTCAACCAGCTTAGATCCCATGCTTCATCCTCAGTTCCTTTGAGTTTCTCTCTCCCTTCTCAGCACTAATTTAAAACAAAACAAAACAAACAATAAAAAACTTGGAGAACAAATAAATAAAATATTATGCAAAAAAAGAATTACTATCATTTGTACAAGCTAATTATACTCTATATTATTATATAACAATAAAAATCAGTTGCACTAAAAATAAGTAAGTAAATAAATAAATAAATAAAGCAAGCAAGCAAGGGGTGGATATTCTAGCCACGTATAGGTGTATACATGCAGGCATAGAATAAACAGGGTGTGCAATTTAACAAGGGCTTTGCTAATGACTCTTTTACTGGATCACTTTTATACTCGTTTTCTGGGTTTTTTTTATTCTTTCCTGACCCCTCCAATTTCTTCAGAATACTCAGGTTAAGTGATTTCCTGTTTGCAGGTTCAAGGACAGCATAGATTATACCATGACACAGGGAGGATCATAGTCATTTTTCATGAATTTCTTCTTTCCACGAGACCAAAATTTAAAATTACCCTGCATTATAAATATCTATCGTTTTAATGAATAAAACTTCTTAGAAAATAAATTAGAAAATAAATCAGTGATTTAACAATCTAATTATAAAAAGCCATAATTTAACAACCTAATCTTTTTGCAAGGCCTTTAAATATATCATTCTATTATCTTCTGGACTCCATTGTTTCAGTTGAGAAGTCAGTCATAATTCCTACTGGTATCTCCCTGTGTATAAAAATGTTCACTTTTCCTCTGAATGCTTTTAAATTTTACTCTATATCATAGGTTTTTCAGTAGTTTGACTATTATGTGCCTCGGTGTGATTTTCTTTATTTCTCCTTGAGTTTCACTGAATCTCTTGGTTTCCGATTGAAACCTTTCATTAATTTTAGAAAATTTTCTGTCATCATCCATTCATATAATTTCTATGCTTCATTGTTTTTCTCTTTTTCTTCTTGAAATCCAATTTCATGCATATTAAGCCGTTTGATATTATCCCACAGATCTCAGATATGTTGCTTCAATATTTTATGTATTTTTTCTTTGTGTTTCAATTTGAAGAAATTCTTTTGGCGTTTTTCACCTTCACTCATTTTTCTATTTTTATTTTATTCTACTGTATCAAGTCAACATTAAGACTGATATTATATTTTCTTTTTAATTTTAGCATTTTCATTTACTATTATTATTAATTAATTAACTTTAGTTTAAAATTTCTGCTTGAAAGCCATCAATTATATATGTAGTTCACTCTTTCTACTAGATCCTTTAATATATTTATTAGAAAAATATTGATCTCTTTGTCTAATTTCTGTATCTTGGCCAGCTGTGGGCTTGCTTCTATGGCCTTTTCTTTCTTTTTCTATTGATTATGGATCCTATGTATCTATTCTTTGACACTTCTCATAAGTTTTGGTTGTATGACAATCATTGTATGTAAAAATAAAGTAGAGACTAAACAACACCTCCAGAAAAGTGCAAACCCCAACTTCTATAAGACCATTAGCGTATATATATGGGAGTTAGTTATTATACTCTGCAGTTCAGTTGTTCATGGGCTTGGCTACAAATTTAGTTAGACGTTCACTATTTAAATGTTTTGAGGGCACAGTCTAGGATTTCCTTCAGCAAGCCTTGAACTCTTGAGCACTGGAGGGACTAGCAATCCCTTTATATTTTACAGAACTGCCTCCTGTTTTCTCAACTGAGAGTGGTCTCTCTTTGCTTTATAACCAGGCTGCCAGCCATTTCTATTTGGGGATGTTTTTGTTTGATCATTTGCTTGATTTTTCTTCTTCCCTGTCCCCAGATTTCTGGATGTTAGAAAATCTCTCTGTCTTTCTACTCTGGCTGCAGCTTTGGAGTGCTGTTGCAATGTACTCAGTGAATATCTAGAGTGGCTAAGGGGATTTTTATTAGCTCCTTTAACCCATGTACAACCTTTAAAGGATCACTATTTTTCACTCATAATAAACCAATAACCAGGGGATCATCCATGACCATCTCAAAGGCTGCCTGGCACAAGTTTATGTCTTTTTTTTTTTTTTTTTTTTTTTCCAGTATGGTAAGAAAACAAAGCAAAGCAAAGGAAAACAAACGAAGACAAAACACCACCACCACCACTAACAAAAACCCTGGAGATTTTGTGCTTTATCTGGCTTATTCATGTTGTTTATGGTAGAAGTGATAGTCTCTTGCAAATTTAACTTCTATATTCTAACTAGTAGTAGAAGTCTTAACAAATAAATCTTATTATAAAACTTGTGTATTTTAGTAGAAATACTTCTTACTTAAAAATGTAAAATTTGAGTTCCAGTCAAGATGGCAGGTTAGGTAACTGGCAGAACTGCAACTACATTAGAGTATAGTCAACCTGGAGAACTATCTGAAGACTAGTTGAACATAAGTTCTATAACTAAGGATATAAAGAAGCCACGTTGAGATTGGCAGCAGGGGCAGAGATACAAAAGGGATAGACCCACACCCACGTGTGGTGGTTAAGCATTAGGAGGGAGGTCTTGATTGCACTGTTCCCTCTGAAAAGCGAGGGGTCCCCACCCCACACCAGGCTCCCCAGCCCAGAGCACCAGTGCTGGGAAGAGGAGCCTCCGCGACATCTGGCTGTGAAAATCAGTGAGATGGAAGGATGTTAGAAACTCAGGTGTCCTTTTAAATGCTCTGTGCACAGACTTTCTTGCTCACAGGCACTCATGCTGGGCTCTGGTAGAAGGATGGCAGCTTGGGAAGTGGCAAAGACATACAGGAAAAGACTAACCTGTGTGGTTCATGGTCGGGGCTGGAGGGACAGATGCCATTCTTCCTGTGTTGAGCCTTTTTCCCATGCAGACAGCAGGTGGGTGCCATCTTTCCTGTATTGAGCCCTACACCTGCACGGCTAAATCTGAAACTGCATTACCCTCTGCTCCCTCCATCCTGATGGCTACCTGAGACCCTTCCCTGCCAGCTCTCCCACTGACAGAGGTTCTTTAGGAGGCAGGCAGCTGGACTTGACCTGCACTGTGGTCTTTCTTAAACTCTTAGGAGTCTGCAGGCTCCAGGCAGGCATTGACTGGCCTCAGTGTGCCCAGTGCCTTTAGCTTCATGACACCAGGTTCAGCACTGGTACCTAATCTAAATCTACATCAACCTAGTGAACATCAGTTGGCCCACCCTGGTGAGACCCTGACTTAATAGCTTTTGTACCATCTGAAGCTCTTTCAGTGGTTGAGACTGATGGGCAGCCAGCAGGCAGTAGCAGTCCTCAGGGTACCTTGTGCCTTTTGCTGAGATGTCCCCAGCCTGGTACCAGTGGCAGCTGGCCTCATCTCGCTACTCACATGTGACTCCATGTCAAGCACAAGCAGGTACTAAATGAAGATAGCTCTGTAGCTCCTACCAGGTATTGCCAGGCTGGTCATAGACAATGGCTGACCTTTCCCTGCACCAGGGCCCCTCCCAAGAGGCTCCAGAACCAACTCACCTAGTGGCCTGCTTCAGAACACAACAAAACACCACACAATTAGAACACCCAAGGGTAGTCTCAGCAGCACCAGAGCCCCACTTAAGTGATCCCTGCACTGTGGGGTCAGCCATTACACAGCAGCTTATGTACTGTGCTCATTGTCAGTCCACACAGCCAGTGAGCCTGAGGGTCAGTCCCACCCACTGAGATGTCCACATAAATTAAGGCACAACTAATACAGGAGATCGCACAAAACCCACCCAAGAGACCTTCCTGGAGTATCTGGGTCACGTGATCAGGGAGATTGCATCAGTAGGCGCCACAGGACACCTACTGTGTAAGATCACCCTACCAAGTTTGGGAGATACAGCAGATCTACTTAACACAGAAACAAACAGACAGGCAGCCAAAAGGAGGAGATATTGAAACATGTCTCAAATGAAATAACAGGAGAAAACTTCAGAAAGAAGAACTAAATGGAATGGAGGCAAGCAATCTACCAGATACAGAGTTCAAAACTCTGGTTATAAGGATGCTCAAGAAACTTAGAACTTTAACAAATATATTGTAAACATAAGATGGAAATAGAAGCCATTAAAACAACCAATTAGAAATGAAGAAAACAATAACTAAAATAAATAACACAATAGAAGAAATCAACAGTAGATTAGATGAAGCAGAGGATTGAATCAGCAGTTTGGAATATAAGGTAGCAGAAAACACATAATCAGAACAGTAAAAATAAAAAAAATAAAAAATAAATAAAATGAGGGTAGTTTAAGGGATCTCTGGGGTAACATCAAGCATAACGACATTCACATTAGAGGGGTACCAGAAGGAGAAGAGAGAACAAGGTTTTGAGAACCAATTTGAAGAATCAATGACTGAAAACTTCCCTAAACCTAGTGAAGGAAATACACTACCAGTCCAGGAATTGCCAAGAGTACCAAACAAGAACCAAAAAAGGGCCACACCAAGACACATCATAATTAAAATGCTAAAAGTTAAAGACAAAGAGCGAATCTTAAAAGCAATAAGAGAAAGGCAGTTAGTTACCTTCCAGGGAGCTCCCATAAGAGTGTCAGCTTATTTCTCAACAGAAATTTTGCAGGCCAGAAAGGATTGACATGAAATATTCAAAGTGATGACGAGCAGTGACTTACAACCAAGACTACTCTACTCAACAAGGCTATCATTTAGAATCAAAGGAGAGGTAAATAGCTTCACAGACGAGAAAAAGTCCCTCCTCTTAAATTTTTTGGAATAGTTTGAGAAGAATACGTGTTAATTTTTCTTTGAATGTTTAGTAAAAATCACCTGTGAAGCCATCTGGTCCAGGATTTTTGTTTGTTGGAAGTAATTTGATTACTAATTTGTTTTCCTTAGTAGTAATTGGTCTGTTCAGATTGTCTGTTTCATCTTGATTGAATCTTGGAAGATTTCGTGTTTCTAGGAATGCATTCATTTCTTCCAGACTGTGCAATTAGTTGGCTCATAATATTTTCTTATAATTCTTTGTATTTCAGTTGTGTCAGTTGTCCTCTTTCATTTCTGATATTATTTATTTGGGACCCCTCTATAGTATATATAAAATATATACACACTAGTAGATTTGTTTTTGTTGGTAAAAAAAACTTTGGACTTCTGGATATTATATTTGATTTGTAAGAAACTCTACAAGTTAATAAAGAATTCTCTCTGGCATATTCAAATCAAACTTAGAATAGCCTTTTTCCACATTTTTCTTTTAAGGCTTAGCTCAATTCCCTTTCTATAAGATGCTTTCCTTCCTAGTGAATTATTTCTCTTTTCTGTGTTTTAATGGACTATATGCATTTGTATTCATTTATCATGGTTTCTACTACATTATATCATATAGATTTATTTGTTTTTAAGTTCTAATAGGACTCCAGTAGAATACATGATATATAATAAATGCTCAAACATGTTTTTTGAATTAATGAATTCAGAGTATTATAACAAAACATGTTTCCTGAGTATCCCCTTAGTATCTGGCCTCATTAACAAAATGTGATATCTTATTTTTGTGTAACAATACTTTTTTATTTAAATGACAATTTCATATAAAATAAAAAAAGCTGTGGATTGTACAATTAATATTTCTGGACGTTTTTCTCACATTTAAAAAAAATAATCTTAATAGGTTTTGGTACATTGACTTTGGTTAGTAGTTACTACAATGTAGAGGTTACTAATAAACAAATGAAAATGCTATTTGAAATCAGCACAAATAATTTATTGAAATTCACAGACTGAAAATAATTTTAATAAGCAAAAATAACAGAATATACCTTCCTAAGAAATAGATCCAATGATTATGTGCTACAAGTAATTTTAAGCCTCTTTTGCTGAATTGATTTGGTTGATGTTCCAGTAAATCTGTCAACAAAGCAGCCACCTCTCTTGAAATTTACTGATATTTCCTAGGAATTTTGTTATTCTCAGAAAGTTTGGAACCCATTCTTTATGTAGAGATACCAGTCTGTTGGCAGCCAGAACTGTGACAAGGCTTCATAGAATCAGTATTTATGATATTTGATAATGTCTTTTTCAAAATGCCTGGATACTTCCTAAATACCATTCTACAACTTGACAGTATCAATGTTCCCAATCACTCCTAGACAGCACATTCCCTTTTGTTTTTAAATGTAAGGAAAAAAAAAAATGTGTTTTATTCTTATTGTTTTGTTTTAATTAATGATCAAGCCATGAAAATGGAACTATCATGAAAGCAATATTGATATGAAAAATATTATGAAATATTAAATTATTGGTTTTTAATTTCTCATATCAACCATGTATTTATTAAATAAACATGCTGCATTTATACTAAGTAAAGTATACTTATATTTTTTTGGACTGGCTTAAACATCACAAATTTATTTTCTCAGTTCCGTAAGCTGAACGTTTACATTTATATACCATCAGGGTTAGTTTCTGGTGGGACCTCTTCTTGGCTTGTAGACAGCCTTCTCACTGTGTTCTCACATGACCTGCCCTCTTGGCATGCATTGGAGCAGAGACTGGCTCTCCTCTTCTAAAGGATTAGATTCTATTCTATCAGATTACAGTTCTGTTGAATTAGGATCCCATCTGTTTTTAAGACTATTTGTAATTAGTCCTAAGAATAATATCCTGATTGAGGTAAATTTTTATGGATTAGGCTTCAGATTGAAGGATAATGCTCTGCATTGAAAAGACAGAAGACATACCCATGAGGAACTCCTGACACTAATGGGTACTCGCCTGGGCAAAGCATTTTTACTCTCCTGGGATCCCATTCTTAAAATAAATGAATAAATAAAACTCATTTTTTCCACCAGATTGGTCCTTGATATCCACAGAAGATAAAGCTTACTCTGACTCTGGGTGATGAACACACAATGGGATTTATAGATGATGTAATACAGAATTGTACACCTGAAATCTATGTAATTTTACTAACAATTGTCACCCCAATAAATTTAATAAAATAAAAATTAAAAAAAAAACACACAAAAAAACCTCTGTTTTACCTAACAAGTATTCATTAAGCAACTACTGAGTCAGGTCCTATGTTAAGCATTGAAAATAATGCTAGGAGAAAATGTACATAATCCCTGTCTTGAATAATCTTATGTTCCCAAATAGGTAACAATTATTAAATAAACAATAGTTATTTAATTAAAATTAAGAAAACTGCTATGAAGAAGAAGAAAGAGGATTATTCTGAATGTTCTGGAAATGCTTCTTTAAGGAAGTTCCATTTGAGATTATTTATGTGCTATATTAGGTTACTATTGCCACAAATTTAGTGGCTTAGCACAACACAAATGTATTATTTCATACTTCTGAGATCAGAAGTCCAAAATAGATCTTGATTTTAGTTCAATGGGCTAAAATCAAGATTTTCAGGGATGCACTCCTTCTGAACGGAGAATTTGTTTCCTTGCCTTTTCCAGCTCCTGGAAAGCCCCCAAATTCCTAGGTTTGTGTCTGTCTTCTTTCATATTAAAGAGCAGCAACTATTGTTGTCACACTGGTCTAATGTTGCCATCCCTGGTTCTCTCTCTTCTGCCTGCCTCTTCTACTTTTAAGATCTCCTATGATTACACTGAACCCACTTGGATAATGCAGAGCAATCTGTCCTTATCAAAGTCAGCTCATTATCCAATTTATTTCCATCTGCAAATTTAGTTCTCATTTGCCATGTAATCTAACATAGTCATAGGTTCCAGTGTTGGGATTTGGACTTCTTTAGTAGAGCATTATTCCTACCACAAGTAGCAAGTTAACTGAGTAGGACTTAGCCCAGTAAACACAGGTAAGAAAGGAGAACATTTCAGTCAAAGGAAACATGAAAGAAAACTCTAAACTGGGATAGAGTAATGTGACAAGGATTTAAAGTGGTCTATCCCTTAAGCATGGAGTAAGGGCAGGAATGAGAAATTATCAGGCTTAAACTGCAGATGGCTTTGGATCTATCGACCTTGATATATAATGAGAATCAGTCTTTTGGCTAAAAATATGACTAATCACATTATCTAGAGGCACATGATTTCTGAAATGCCTAGTAAAACCAACATTACCTTCAGCATTAATTCTCAACAATTAGTAGTGTGTTTATTTAAAAACAGGACCTAGAACCAATAGCAGAATGATTTAGTCTGATGGAGAACATTTTTTCCCCTGTTCTTAACACAAAGTCAGATAAACTTAACTTGTATCTCAATAACACAGGCAATTTTCTAGGGTGTGCCATAGCAGTATCAGAAAGAATTGCCTAGGTGGACATAATTTGAAGCTTTATCAGTGTATCCTCCAATAACATGGCACTCATAGTCTCTCTTGATTTTCTTTCTATTTTGCTAAGTTTTCATAAATTTGCTAAAATTTTGCTAGATTTTTGAATATTCACATGGTTGCAGAATAAATTAGCTATGACTTATGTTTCACAATTGATATAGCTATTCATGGACTATCATGTTTTATATAGTAACAAATTTATATTTCCTTTCTTCTGTGACATCATGAAGCTACACTGCTTGTGACAATAGTACTTTATAACTGGAATACCTTATTTCCCAGAAAATAAGACCTAGCAGGACAATCAGCTCTAATGCATCTTTTGGAGCAAAAATTAATATAAGACCTGGTCTAATTTTACTATAATATAAGACTGGGTCTTATATAATAAATATAATATATGATATGATATAGCCATAGGTTCCAGTGTTGAACCTGGTCCTATACTATACCTGGTCTTATATTAATGTTTTTCTCCAAAAGATGCATTAGAGCTGATTGTCTGGCTAGGTCTTATTTTTGGGGAAACACGGTAGTTCCTAAGGATCCCTCTCCATATTTCCCATGTTTATGTACCCTCTCTCTCCTCCATCAATTAAGCCTTCTAACATCAGGTTGCCTCTCTTAGGTCGATTCTTATGGATTAATTATTTCTGTTTTGCCACAATTCATATGTTGTAGCCCTAACCGCTATGTATATTGGTGCAACTACTATGGTAAACAGTATGGAGACTCCTCAAAAAATTAAAAATAGAACTACCATATGATCCAACAATTCCACTTATGGGTATTTATATGAAGAAAAAGAAAAAAAAAACACAACTTTTAAAAGATATACGCACCCCCATGTGCATTGCAGCAATATTTATAATAGCCAAGACATGGAAATAATCTAAAAGTCCATGAAAAATGAATAGACAAAGAAAATGTGGCATATGTGTGTATATATATGTATATGTGTGTGTATGTATATATATATATACATATATATATATAATGCGTATGTGTGTGTGTGTGTTTATGTGTGTGTATGTATCTATACGAAATCTGTCAATTACATTCACGAACTTGTAGCAACAATGTTGCTAACTTTTTTTTGATATCAGAGGTATTATTCATTATGAATTTATACCAACTGGACAGTCAACCAAGTTCACTATTTGGAAGTGCTTAAAAGGCTAAGTAAAAAAGTTAGACGACCTGAATTTTTCAGCAACAATTCATGTCTCTTGCATCACAACAATGCGCCGGCACACATAGCACTGTCTGTGAGGGAATTTTTAGCCAGTAAACAAATAACTGTATTGGAACACCCTCCCTACTCACCTGATCTGGCCCCCATGACTTCTTTCTTTATTTGAAGATAAAGGAAATATTGAAAGGAAGACATTTTGATGACATTCAGGACATCAAGTGTACTAAGATGCAGCTCTCATGACCATTCCAGAAAACAAGTTCCAAAATTGCCTTGAATGTGGACTAGGCGCTGGTATTGATGCATAGCTGCCCAAGGGGAGTACTTCTAAAGTGACCATAGTGATTTTCAGCAATGATGCATGTAGCACTTTTTCTAGGATGAGTTTGAGAACATAACTGTCAGACCATGTGTGTGTGTGTATGTGTGTGTGTCTTTTAGTGGATTATTATTCAGCCATAAAAAAGAATGGAATCTTGCCACTTGCAATGACATGAATGGATGTTGAGGGCACTATGCTCAGTGAAATATGTTAGACAGAAAAAGATAAATTTGCATATAAATTTCACTGACTACTATTTATCGAATATCAGGAATTTTTGTGGTTTTAGAATCATAGTAGATAAATCTAGTCACAAAGTACATAATCTCTTAGTTACTCAAACTGCATAGAACATCTTAAAGATAAAGGATAATCTGTGCTGGTCTTGAGGATTAGCCATTTTAAATCACTCAAACTGACATTTTAGTGAAGTGTGTTACCATAACAATCCACTATAAATGGCCTGGTATCTCATTCACAGAAATCTCACGGGGAATAAAAGTGGGCAGAACTGTGATAACAGATTTTCCGAACTAACGATACTGTGGGGGCTTGTCATGTAAAGCCTTGTGACTGTTTTTTATTCTAGCTTCTCTCCTAAAAGTTTCAAGCCACATCGATACTCCTTGGAGAAGCTCTCATGATATTCAGGAATCAAGGGTACTAGTAACCATGGGCAGTCATTATTTGTTAATGTGGCCAATTTAAAATTTTATTCCCAGCTTCTCTTCACCTGCCTGTTCTCTTTTCTTTCCCAAAGGAGGTATTTCAATCTCTGAACAACTACTCTCATGCAAGAATAAATCCTTTCAGTCTAGACTGAGGAGTTCCAGAATGGGCCAAGACTGCCATGTTGGGTGACTGAGTAGGTGCTACTTAGGGCAATCTATGCGATTCTGCATGTAGTTGGAAAACAAACTGCTTAAGAGTGGGCTGCAAAAAAATGATTACCTACCAAAGACTACAGTATGGAAAAGAGGAAAAAAGAATAAGTTTACAGTGGCAAAATCTGACAAATTCTGTCTCAGCCCAGGTGATCAAGTTTAACATTAACAGTGATAAATCATATTGACGGTGTATGTCTACCTTTGATATGATGTAATGAGGGTAACATTTAACCTCTGCAGTCTTCCTTCCATGAACCCATAATATTAGGTCTAATTATGAGAAAAAGCCCAATTTAGAGGCATTCTACAAAATTCCTTAACAACACTCCTTAAAATTGTTAAAGTCATAAAAAAACAAGGCAAGTCTGAGAAACTGTCATAGTTAAGAGGATCCTAAGGAGTCATGATGACAAAATGTAACATGAACATGCGGCATGGGATCTTGAAACAGGAAAAGAATATTTGGTATAAACTAAGGAAATATGAATAACATGTGGACTTTAGTTCATAATAATGTGTCAGTATTGTTCATTAATTATGATCAATGTACCATACTAATGAAAGATGTTGACAAGAGGGGAAACTGGGTGTAAGATATATACGATTTTTTTGTGTGTGCTTGTGCTGTCTTTACAACTTTTCTGTAAATATAAAACTATTCTAAAACCAGAAGTTTATAAAATATTAAAAATTTAGTCCTGGAACTTGAAAATTACATTTCTTATAATACATCTTGGGATACAGGGACTTATGAGTAGATAAACAGTATAGTCTTCCAATACAAGTGGGCAAAAATACATTTTACTTACAGTGTGTTGACTATAATAGACCATGTAATTAAAAGAATAGTGTGGAAGGTGTAAATTTCTGAATATAGTTTAGAAAGATAAGATGGCGTCATCTTGCTAACATTATATTCTGTCCAGTCCTGTATCCTAGCAGCACTGAAGAAGACATCTTATTATCTAGCACCTATGAATCAACTTGGTAGGAAATGTACACCACAAAATATTAGTGTGCTGAGCATTTTCTCAAGTATTGTATAAGTCATCAAGGTAATATTAGTATTTTATTGCACTGCTTTGAGGAAATAACATTCAGCTTCATTGTCAGTATCATCACTGGCAAGTCATTTGATTTTGTTGACAATTTATTTTGTTAGAATATTAACTGTTATTAATCTTCGAAAGAGAAAGAAAGATTGATCTTTAGGGAGAAGCCGTTAGAGATAGAAATACTGTGTGACAGCTGAGATGTAATATCTCGGGTGGTAAACATATTGATTTAAAAACATGCATAGAAACTGTGCCATAAACTTAAAATATTTTAGATAGCATTCATTCTTATGTATTCTATTTCCTTTGTATCTCAAACTTAGTCAGATTACTTGATATGAAATACCCACTCAATCAGATGCATATACAACCTATGTAATTCTTAACCACCTTATTTTTATGAAATAGGACTCTGTTCTTGATCAGTTACTATTTTTACAAAAATGTTAATGACAATTCATATTCAGTTTAGCAAAATGGAAAGGTAGTATCCTTTCCCAAATACCTATACCCATCCAACTGGCTAGAAGGCAACATGGTTTTGTAATGAGTAGCATTTGTGAAAAATTTTGTTACATATTATGGTGAGAGGAATATTCACAGAAGAATATAGTCTGGTGGGAAGCAAGGTGACTTTATAAGAAATGGCTATGGTTTAAAAATAACATCTCTGGGAGGAAAGACCTAATTTATTAAAATGTCTATATTTTATTGCTGTTTTCACATCAACATCAATGGGTAAATAAATATATAACTTTAATGATCTAAAATGATATAACTTTCTTAGATATTGTGATTATTTCTGTGATTACAACATTGCAATTCAATACATAAAACACATCTGTTGTTTCTAATTATATCTATTCCTGAGCATTCCCATCATGCTAATTTCAGTTGTTGAGTGGAAATAATTAAATTTGTCTTTCCCTTCATTTCATATTTGTTTAAGCAAACACCTGGGGATTTCTGCCTATAGGGAGAAATAGAATGAGATGATTCAAAGATACAGCTTAGAACAAAAACTTGTTTTCATTTTCATTTATTTTTTTGCTGTTATTTATATGAAGTTAAGATTTCCCATTTCTTTCTCCAAAATTAAAACTGTGTTATTCTCTTCAGCTAGATGCTTATTGGTGGAGAAAAAACAAACAAACAAACAAACAAAAAACCCAAAAACAACACTGCAGCATGAAAATTTACCCAGAAAATGACTTGATTAACTTTTTTTTTTTTTTTTTTAATAAGCAAAAGCTGAAAAAGCAACATACACGTAATTACAAGAAACAAGTTTTTTCTTAATAGATTTTGGAATTTAGGTAAACTCATTATTGCAATTTAGACAACTTGCTTCAATGTTTCAGTGAATCATATTATTAATCAACCAGTTAGAGAGCTTACTACTATCTTCATCATTCTAGGCACTATATGTCACTGATAATCTGGTTGACGAGACATGTCCTAAAATATAATTGAACATAAACGACAGCTTATATTGTTACTAGTAATCAAAATACATCACATAATCTGTATGTCATTAATTTTCATGGGTAAAGAAGATTGGACCAGTTAAACAAAGCTTTAAGAAAGTGGTGAATTCACATATGGGTTTTACAGAATGAATAAACTTAAGATGGTTTCTAAGGAATGAAAAATATATTTCAAAAACATTAAGAGAGATGGAAGACAAAGAACATGGACAGGTATGACTAAGAATATGGACTCAACTTCTATTTTTATTTGAGATTCCAAATCAGCGATTCTGGTGAGGTCTTTAAAACCGTCCGCAGATATGTACTAGGAGACTAAATTATATTAGGTGGGTTTAACTATGAAAAAAGTAAACAATGAAAAAACCATATCTATGCCTAGGAAATTTTTTAACTTTATCTAAAGCAAACAGGAAAACTGCTTATCTAATTAACAAGGAAGGGAGTATCAATCTTCTTGACCTATTTCACATATTCCCTCTTATTCTCTCATTAAAAGTATCTACTCCCTTTTACTTCATGATTAATTGTCAAGGTAACTGAGTAGCTCTTTCCTGAGCAGTTTAAATGTCATTCACTTTATTTAGGTATAGGCTTCTCTTGAAACATGTTTAGCACCTCTTCTTAGGAGCTGAAAATTTCAGACTCCAATATTCTCACAGCCAGAGAATAATGAACTGTCTTTCAAGGGAGTAATAGGATCAAACTTGTTGAGAATAGATTATTAAAATTAAGTTACATACGTGGCAGTTGGCATTTCATTGTATACATTGGCATATCAGTGAGAAGTTGCTAAAATTTTTCACAATTAATCTATTTTCATCTACATAAAGTAATCCTTTGATGGAACTTCATTCACTTACACATATTGTAATATTAATTCAACTTCAACTGTGTAACTAGTTTACCTAAGAAAATTATACACTATTTGTGTTACTTAAAATGGAAGTTTTGGTGCTGTGGTGTGAGACCAGTTTTCCCTTTAGGAAGGAAGCATTTATTCCCTAAACTATTGGAAATGCTGCTATGTAGAGATGTTTTGCAGACATCTTCCCACTTTGCAGATTGCATTACCTGAAGAGCTGCCTAGGAACAGCCTCACCTCCTTCCAGGGCAACCAGGATACAGTGATTGAACAATGCAGGGGTAGAGGTTGCTCCTTGCTCCATCGGGAAATAATTCTGAAGGATGATCTCAGCTCTAATACTGGCCATTGGAGTCAGTAGACACCTTCATAGGATTACACTGCAGTTCAGCTTCTCCCCTAGCTAATTTTGCTTCCTTACCTCTCTTCCCAGAGGTGTTCCTGCCAAGTGAATTTCCTAAAGATATGCTCTCCTAGAACCAGCTTCCCATGGAGTCCAACCTGCAAATATTTTAAACTATGTCTTTATATGTATCCATTTCTTAACCAAGTATCAAACCCATATTTCCAGCTTTGTATAGAGACCTTACTTTAAAATACCGTATTTGCTTCAAATTCTTTGTGAGAAAAACATTCTCATCATGCAAGATGTATATAATGTTTATTACTATTTTTATTGCATTACTGAAGTTACTCTCCCTTCCTAAATATGCGTGTAAATTAATATACTACCAACTGAGTGAACCGTCCGAAAATGTTGCTCATAGAGAACAATAAATGTATTTCAAGAAATTACCTAATTGCAGATTCATATTTGTCTTACATTCCCAACATGACATTACATGTGAAAATGTTATTTTTTTTTTTCAAATTACGTAATGCTAGTTTTTTCAGAGAGAAACTACTAGAGAAATCCCTCATTTGACATTTATTCATTGACATTCTCATTGAATGTTTATAATGTTCTGGTAAGCTTTATAATTTGTGGGACACAGTGAGTAAAATAGACATGAACCCTAATTTCTTAGTGCTTTTAAGACAGTAGAGTAGGTAATTGATAAAGATGTGCCTGGACCAGACTTCCTTAGGAAGGCTTTAATTGGACAATGCCATTGAGCTAAGATCTGCATCCTGAGAAGGTACCAGACATGCAAAGATCTGGAGAAAGCATATTCCAGGGAGAAGGAAGATGATATGTAATGTCTCTAGAGGTGATAATGACCTTGATTTATTACAAGGATAACAAGAAAGTCTGTATGGCTGGAACATGAAAACAGGGTATCTTTACGTCTCATTCTCTGGAAACAGACCTGGAGAAGAGAATTAATGAGGAAACTATTTATTAAGAAAATGCTCTCAGGGCACAGAAATGTTAAAAGGGATCTAAGGGGGATCTGGGTGGGATAATAACATTATCTTCTACAGAAGGAAAGAACAATATGAGTTGTTGAAAACCTTGTGAGAACATAATAAGGAACTGGATTATATTTTGTTTGATGGAATGGTTTTGAAGAGCTGAAATCAGAGGAGTAACATGATCAGAGTTGTGTTTTAAATTTACCACTATGGAGACTGAGGAAGGGAGGGATGGAGAGAGGGAGGGAGGGAAGGAAGGAGGAAGAGAGAGGAGAGAGAGAGAGAGAGAGAGAGAGAGAGAGAGAGAGAGAGAGAGAGAGAATGCGGATTGCAGAACCAAATCTAATAGCATAGAGTAGGTTGTAAGGGAATTAGGGAATTGACATGATCTAGAAAGTGATGATAGTTGTTTAGTTAATGATTGTATAGAGGAAGATAGGTAGCCAGATTCTGAACATGTTTCAGAGTTGTTTCCATACATTTTACAGAGAGTTTAGATGTAAGACACACAAGAAGAAAAACAAAAGAATAATACCTTGAATCTTGGCCTGAACAACTGGGTTGTGGTATTTACTAAAATGGGTGATCCTTGCAAATAATAGATTGAGTGAGAGAAAACAAAGAATTCTGTTTTGGACAAGTTTATCAAATTGTCAAATAAATCCAGAAATTTGGAGATCAGAGAAAGGTATGGGCTGACAAATATATATTTTTAGAGTCAAGCATAGATAGAAAGTATTTATGATCATGGTACTGGATGAGATTACGTAGTGAGAAGAGGCCAAAATTAATGAGACACTTCAACATTCAGAGGTCTGTCAAAGGAAAACTGCCAATGAGGTGGGAAGAAAAAGTAAGGTGTATAAAAGACTAAATTAGGTATTTCAAGGAGGGCATAGTTAACAGTGACAAATGCTATTGAATAAATAGAACAGGTGAATATTTGAACACTATTAGAATTTTGAAGGAGTCCAGCAAGACACAGAATATTAGGAACAGACCTATTCAAATTCCAGGGTCTATACAGCTAACAAACTTTTGTTTGTACAGGTAGTCTCCTCTGTTACCATCATTCTAATTAAAGATAGTAAAGAAGAGGCTAATGATGAATTATTTGGTGCATCCTCTTCAACCTTTAATTAGGTAATAAATTCTAGTGGTCATGAATTCTTGTAAATAGTGTGTTTTCACTATGCTCTCAAGATTTTAAAAAAGGACATGTCTTTGCTTACAGAACCCTAAACATTCTCCTGTATGTTGTGTTACTTTTATTTGTATTTTCCTTATATTTGAAAGAATAGTGTGGTGTCAGGGTTATATAGTGCACTGCAATTAGACAACCATAATTCCAAACTCCTCCCAGCAACTTTCAAGTTGTATATTCTGTGCCTCAGTTTTTTTACTATATAATAAGGAAAGGAATAGTATCTATTTCCTGGGTTATTGTGAAGATCAGTAGAATTAATACAAGGAAAGTCCTTAGGATACTGCCTGGCATATGGTATTTGTAACCATTTTATTATTGCTAGAAACATTCCTACTTACTGTTTCCTAGATTCCCTTCTAAGAACTCTTCTGACATATTTGGACAAAATTAATCATTTCCACCTCTGTGTTACCACTGTATTTGCACTTATACCCACCTCTTTTCCTGCTGTATCTCTTACATGGTTATCTTTCCCACTACACAATGAGCTTGCTGAAGGCAAGATTATATTCCACACGTCCTGTGTCCCTGCAACAAAATGATGTGCCAAGCTCACAGGGCACCAGTGATTATCTTCCTGGCTGCCTGGGGGGATTCCTGGTGGGGGAGGAACTTCTCAAATCAGGTACGCTCTGAGACCAGGATTTAACAGGATGTTGGGATTTTTTTTTTTAAAGAAGGTTTATCATATAATTTTTATATTCTGGCAAGTTGAGATTCTCTCTGCTAGCTACACGATGTGTAGGTAAGTAAATGAGTGAGTTTCTCTTTCCTTACTGTTTATAAGGGGAAACTTTATTTTTATTCATTCTTTGGGCCTTATAGAAAAATTGCATTTATTGATAGAAAAGAACAGCTATACGTTATCTGATTTATGTAAGAGCTTTTTTATATGAGAATTCTATTATGTATCTCTTTTGAACTTTCTCTGATAAAGTCTAAATAATCACATATAATGCCTTTAGATTTATTTATGACGGTCTCTGGGTGTGATTCTGTACCTTATCAAAATAATTTAATCATTCAGGGGAAAACTTCAAATAAGCAAGAGAATTGTACCCAACCCTTGACTATGTTCCTACTTTCAGAAGTTCCTCATTGAATGTGGTAATTTATATTTGTCAAATGTATCCGCTGGCCAAATTAGTTAAAATGTATATGTTCCTTATTATCTCTAGGTTTCCAAAGAGGGCAAGGGTATGTGTAGCTGATATAAAAATAAAACTTCACTGGGGAAATACATTTAAAAATAAATGAAAAGTGAAAATCAAATCAAATCTCTTATTGAAACTATCAAGTTTTACGTCATGAACAATAGCACTCATAACCATGGATGTGGCTTATTGTTGATTGTTGATGATAGGAATGTATTTTGATATTAGTAATAGTTTTAGTGTTAGTACCTTTCTTATTACATCCAGATCTATATATTTTTTTTTAATTGGTGGAATTTCAAATTTTCCTTTGAAGTATTCCAAAAGTGTTGGAATGGAAACACACACACACACACACACACACACACACACACACACACACTAAAAACAATACAAACAGAATATGAATGGATACTTAGGAAAGTGTCCTATGGTCCTCAAGTTAGAGTAAATGTATCTTCTCCTGTACAGTGTCCTTGAAACTGAAAGATAAAGTGAACCCATGTGTCTTCCTATATTCCTAGGACAAGTGTTCTTTATCAAAAAATAAATAGCTGTTTAACAATATGTCACCTACATAATGAATATGAGTAAAGCCTTACCTCTTCTCTGAACTGTTCTTGTACTGCCAGCCATTTATTCTTTCTCATTTTTTCTCTGACGATATACATTTTTTCATGTTTCACATTTAAATTTCTCTGGTTATTTTCAATAACAGATATTTAAAACATTTCCTCACTCAAAATATAATTTTTGAAGAAAAGACATCTCATAAGATGCCCCCTCATTTGGAAATCATATGCTGAGCATATTTAAATACTCAACAAAATTAAAAAGCTCATGAACATATAACAGTTTTTCATAGAACTTCTGGATCATTTGGTTGATCCTATGGTTTTCTCAAATATTGTTGTAAAACATTTTGTAAAGGATCTGATCTTTTGTGACAAATTCCTGGTACACTTGCTTTATGTGGCCTTCAGCTTTTTAAACATGTCAGCGAACGTCACTGATTGAGGGCCACGATGACAGATACCTTAGACTTACATTCAAGTTTTTTTTGTGTTTTTTTTAATTAAAGTTTATTGGGGTGACAATGGTTAGTAAAGTTACATAGAGTTCAGGTGTACAATTCTGTATTACATCATCTATAAATCCTATTGCGTATTCACCACCCAGAGTCAGTTCTCCTTCTATCACCATATATTTGATCCCGTTTACCCTCATCTACCAAACCCTTATCAGTCAAGTTTTTCAACACAATGGTATTTCATTCCTCTGTAAAGCTGGAAGCAAGTTCCTTGGAGCTGAAAATTCACTTGGGAGATCCATCTTCTCTTATGCTTTCAAGGAAGATTCTTTTAAATCTTGATCTAAATGGAAAATTCTAATTGAGGATTATGAGCATACAACACCTGCTGTAAGCCAGGAACATACCTTTGTTTACCTTAATGTTGCTATTGATAAAAAAAATCTAGATTTTGTCCAATAGAGTTTCAAATAATTTCTGTCCAATAGCAAACAATCCAAAATGTTTATCTTTAATACTGTGCAAGTATTAATCAGTGTTGTATCTAACCTAGTTTTCCAGGTTCCCCAAATACCTAGTTTTTCCAAATGTTGTTTCATCTATCTTTGTCATTTATCAGTTCCCTACTTAACAAATCAAATATGTTTTTGATATATATCATTCTATATTTGAGTAAATGTTACCGTGTTTCCCTGAAAATAAGACCTAGCTGGACAATCAATTCTTTTTCTTTTTTTAAATTTTATTTTATTTATTGGGGTGACAATTGTTAGTAAAATTACATAGATTTCAGGTGTACAATTCTGTATTACATCATCTATAAATCTCATTGTGTGTTCATCACCCAGAGTCAGTTCTCCTTCCATCACCATATATTCGATCCCCCTTACCCTCATCTCCCACCCCCACCCCCACCCCCTTACCCTCTGGCAACCACTAAACTATTGTCTGTGTCTATGAGTTTCTGTTTCTCATTTGTTTGTCTTGTTCTTTTGTTGTTTTTGGTTTATATACCACATATCAGTGAAATCATATGGTTCTCTGCTTTTTCTGTCTGACTTATTTTGCTCAGCATTACACTTTCAAGATCCATCCATGTTGTCACAAATGTTCCTATATCATCTTTTCTTACCACCGAATAGTATTCCACTGTGTATATATACCACAACTTCTTTATCCATTCATCTATCGAAGGACATTTTGGTTGTTTCCATGTCTTGGCCACCGTAAACAAAGCTGCAATGAACATTGGAGCACATGTGTCTTTATCTCTAAATATTTTCAGATTTTTGGGGTAGATACCCAGGAGAGGGATTGCTGGGTCATATGGCAATTCTATTTGTAATTATTTGAGGAACCTCCACACCGCCTTCCATAACGGCTGCACCAGTCTGCATTCCCACCAACAGTGTATGAGGGTTCCTTTTTCTCCACAGCCTCTCCAACATTTGTTACTATTTGTCTTGTTGATGATAGCCATTCTGACTGGGGTGAGGTGATATCTCATTGTGGTTTTGATTTGCATTTCTCTGATGATTAGTGATGTTGAGCATTTTTTCATATGTCTATTTGCCATTTGTATGTCCTCTTTGGAGAAATGTCTCTTCAAGTCCTCTGCCCATTTTTCAATTGGGTTGTTTGTTTTTTTGTTGTTGAGTTGCATGAGTTCCTTGTATATTCTGGATACTAGCCCCTTATCGGAGGCACTGTTTGCAAAAATCTTCTCCCATTCATTTGGTGGCCTGTTTATTTTGTCAATGGTTTCTTTTGCTGTGCAAAAGCTTTTAAGTTTCATATAGTCCCATTCGTTTATTTTAGCTTTTACTTCCATTGCCTAATTCCTTTTGCAATTGCAGCAACTAGAATAAAATACCTAGGAATAAACTTAACCAACGATGTGAAAGACCTATATGCTGAAAACTATAAGACATTTTTGAAAGGAATTGAAGAAGACACAAAGAAATGGAAAGACATTCCGTGCTCATGGATTGGAAGAATCAACATAGTTAAAATGGCCATATTACCCAAAGCAATATACAGATTTAATGCAATCCCCATCAAAATCCCAATGGCATATTTTAAAGAAATAGAACAAAAAATCATCAGATTTGTTTGGAACCACAAAAGACCCCGAATAGCCAAAGCAATCTTAAGAAAAAAGAAGAATAATGGAGGTATCACACTTCCTGACTTTGGCTTGTACTACAGGGCTACAGTAATCAAAACAGCATGGTATTGGCAGAAAAACAGACACATAGACCAATGGAACAGAATTGAGAACCCAGAAATAAAACCACATAAATATGGACAGATAATTTTTGACAAAGAAGCAAAAAACAATGGAGCAAAGACAGCCTCTTCAATAAATGGTGCTGGGAGAGTTGGATAGCCACATGCAAAAGAATGAAACGGGACTGCTATTTGTCACCATGTACCAAAGTTAATTCAAAATGGATCAAAGACTTAAGCATAAGACCTGACACAATAAACTGCATAGAAGAAAACATAGGTAATGAACTTATGGACCTTGGGTTCAAAGAGCATTTTATGAACTGGACAATCAATTCTAATGTGTCTTTTGGAGCAAAAATTAATATAAGACCTGGTATTATATTATATTATCATACTGTATTATATTATATTATATTATATTGTATTATATTATATTATATTATATTATATTATATTATATTATACCTGGTCTTATAGTAAAATAAGACCGGGTCTTATATTAATTTTTGCTCTAAAAGACGCATTAGTGCTGATGGTCCGGCCAGGTCTTATTTTCAGGGAAACATGGTATCAGGATTTTCTAATTTTATACATCTCATGGGAGCATGGCAGCACTCTTTAGAGCAGTTTTGTTTACTTCATAGAGCAGTTTTGTGTGATTGTAACATGTAAGACACAGAAAGCCCCAGTGGACTATTGGGCAGCCAATGAGATAACTAAAAGTTATTAGTATTTGTTCCCAAGACCACTCTTGATGATAACATTTTATAAGTGAGATTCTCTTTTGAGTATTTTTTTCTAGTTGCAAAGTACAAAGAGGAGACACAGTTCATGCCAGTGCTATTCCCAGTATACTCTGAAAATTCTCAGTGATACGTAGATAATGGATCCCTTCACTTTCTTAGTGATGAAGATTATGTGTGGTCTAGAGTAACACTGGAAGCAATGGACTGTATTATACTAGGTCACAGATACACTTAAAATACAAGTCTCTCCCAATTGCAAAAGGTTACTATGTAATTATGTCAATATTTTGAGATAGCCTACATTTGAATTTTGTTCCTGATAGAAAGTCAAGCAGAAATAAAGAATTTCTATTTCTCCTATACATTGTTATTGTTATAAACTGTAATAGTAAGCTGTGTTTTTGGAATAAGGACACAGCAACATGTGGTTTTTGTTAAATAATCGCTTTTCTTAAATAATATAACTCTACAGGATATATGCTCATTTTTTTTCCATGCCTGCACATTACTTAAATGTCCTTGGAAGAAAGGCAGCTAAATTGTGAACAAACGTAAAATCCTAAGATAAACTTTCAGTTGTCCAGAAAAGAGTAAGATAAAATCCTGAGTTATTTTAACTCTTACTATAGGAACTAAGCAACCAGATTCCAGTGCTTTTTTGAAATAGATTAAAAAACCCAGTGTCCTTGTTTTCCTTTTATGTCATTCCTCGTGTTTGAGTTATGCATCATCGGTAGTGTTTTAAACCATATCATCTACAACTGGTCTGTGTTGCATGCTTTATTGCATACTTAAATAGCATTTTCAAAGCCTGGAGGTTTTTCATATTTCCTTTAGTGAGATTTATGCAGTAGAATTTGTAGAGTTAGAAAAAAAGGAATCAAGAAAAGAGAGTTGATGGCTCTATTTAATGTAATCTTTGATTGCCATAGGCTAACTCAGACCTAAGGAAAAAAATCACGTACCCAACTTAAATCAGTGAAGCTTTAAATTCTTTTTTTAATTCTCTATTGAAGTTCCAATTCTACCAGCCTTCACAAGTGGCTGCCTGTGATGCCAGAATACCTTCTAGTCGCTTTTCCTGAATATCAAAGACAGCTTATTTGAGGAAATATGCCTATCATAGTTACAGAATGCCCGAAAAGGTGTTTATTGAATGAAATCGCAATGTAAAAAAAAAAAAAAAGTCTAAGTAGTTGTCACACTGTAAGATCTCTTTCAGCAATGGGCAGATGACAGCCAGTACCGAGGCAATCCATAAATGAGAACTGCTGCCACTAAGAGTTACGTATTTCCCAGGCACCATGGTATAAGGTAAAGCATGGAGGTATTAAAACCAGATAGGCATAGATTTTTATCCCATCGCTGCTTATCTATGGGCAAGTTGCTTGACCTACTGTGTTGTAGTTTCCTCTTATGGAAAAAAAAAAAAAGTGTCCTTGGAAGGTTGCCGTTAGATTAGAAATAATGGATATAGAACACCTGGAACATAATAGTCATTCTATAATAGCTATTAGTAAAATTTATCCCACTCCTAGTGGAAAGACCTGTCTTCTTTTTTTAGATGCAGTTGGATAACCAAACTAATTCATGTTCTTTTGGTCTTACAAGGTAACCTTGCTTTTTCAGGCTTAGCTCTTTTTCTGTGAGGAGTTTACATCATGTTCTGACAAGAGCTGTTTCTTTCCTTTTTTTTTCCTTTTTTTTCAAGGCTTAAGGCTATGCTCAGTCCTCTCCTCCACTGACCTTCCTCATTTATTTTCTGAACTGAAATCTTGTATTTCACATCTGTGCCTCATTAAGGTAGGAGGGACTGGAAATACAATGCTGAGTGAGATATGACCCCTGTGCTTGGGCATGTCTTGTCTCCCATGCCACTAATTCTCAGGTCCATTTTAGAGTGCCTCCAGCAGAGAGCCCGGGACCCTAAATGCCAATGGTATCCCTAGTCTGATTTATACAAATTGTGATGAACTTTTCATTGCTTCTAAGACTATTAAAGTAAATTTTTAGAATAAAATCCCATTACCATACAACTGACTGTTGAGAACAAGAAACAAAATGTATTGCCCTTTCCCTCTCCAAACACTTCCACCCTTAAACTGCTGTTGCAAATGAATAATGAACCGTTTATTACACCAGTGTTTACTGGGAAGCTACTGGAGTGTTAGCGATACAGCTGTGACTGAAACAAACCATGGTCTGCCACAGAGCACACATTAGAGCCTTGACCTCTTATGGAACATGTGTTATCTGCCATATCTAGGTGGTATGCATCTTTTTATTTTCATTTTTTGGAGGCATTGCTTTCTTATTTTGGAAGGCATGATTGCAGGTAATATAACTATTTATGAGAAATGTCAGGTCCCTTTTCAAGACATAGGCAAGACCCAAAGTCCTATGTAGGTTGGAAAGACCACCTCAGGTTAGAATGGTATCCAGGACATTTACTGTTGTTGTTTTTTTTATCTGTGTGCTAGAAAGCTGGACTGAAACACATCTTCACAAAGGAAGAGTGTAGTCTTTTATTTTCATCCTGAGAATAAGATATGAGTTTCTTTTATTTTCTGCCTTGCTTTACTTAATAATTAATCCTTCTAGAAAACCCAAAAAGGAAACACAAAAACCAAAAACCAAAAAAAAAAAAAAAAAAACTTTTCAAGGGGAAAGCTATAAGTTGTTTTCTCAGATAGTTAATAATTTGGATATAACCATAAAGTCAGAAAAGCTGGATACTCTATAGAGTTATAGCCATAAAGGCATTTTTACATAGTGGAAAGAGAGAGCTCAAGAATGACCCAAGTAAGTGAAAGTCTTGGCTTTGCCACCTGGCTGCTATAGGCTGGAGTAGGTTTCTTATCTGCCATAAGCTGAAAATTTCATTTCTGTGAGATAAAAATATTGCCTACCAGATAGATAGTTTGGAGGCAAATGAATTCCATAAGCAATACACCAAATACTGTGACTAAAACATGAGAAATATTCAATAAGTAGTAGTTGTTCTCATTGTTATTATCTCATAAATATTTCAGGCATAAGATAATCAATATTTGAAAAACAACATATTTAAAATATGAGTAGTGCTGTGGAAATTTAGAAGATGTAGCATTTTTGCTGGACATGAAAAATTGGCTCTGGAAGGGACCTTCAAGACTGCTCTACTTACTAGAATTTTCCTTTCTCCCAGCTTGACAGAGAATGTTGATGAAATCTTTGTTGAAAATTTGCATTATAGATCTCTCTATGTTTAGATAAAAATAACTTATAGATAAAAATAATTCATAAAACCATTGTTGGACTAACAGTTGTTAATATAGCAAAAATTGGTCTAAATGAGAAAAAGTTAAAGAAAATATATATAAAGTTAAAGAAAACAATATTGCAAACCCTTGCTTTCTTGTGGATAAATTGTTACATTTTCAAAATGTCATAAAACGTTTAAATGTTAAATATGCATATTTAAATAAAATTTAATTTGTACTTATTACTATGTAGGAATAAGGTAATATAGAATAAAGTCTTTTCTAAAGAGAAAAATGATACAGAGTTTTGCCTTTAATAGTGAAATCTCTTGAGATCTACTTGTGCTCATTTCACTCTCTGCAAAGTCAGCTTCAAAACATCTTGTGCATCCTCTGTATTAAGAACAAATGACATTTTAAAATATGATACATGACAGCTGGATGAAAGCCTGCACGTACACACACATTTAGTATTCTTTCACACTAATTCTTTCTAATCAGAGTTGCTATGAACAGCAACTAGGAGGTGACACAGAAAGGCTGTACTTACCACCTTTCTCCCTTAATCCTACTTGATTAAGACTTGCCATTGGTCATGTAAGACAAGCTTTGCTTGTTCCCCAGAACATTGTACTTCTTTCATCAGCATTTAGTGTTTGAAATCATGTATACATTCATGACGATGAGATGAAATATAATGCCCAGAGGGGATAGAGAAGAAATTGTTTTGCTGATCTAATCTTGTTATCTTTTCTCATTGAGTAGGAAACTTAAGTAAGTATTGCCTTTACCTTCGGGCAACTGGGAGCTGTACTAACTCTCTGACGTTTAAAAGATTGCATGTGGTTTCTATCTGTGAAAATATTAACAAGTATAAGTGCTAAAGCTAGAGGGATTGAAGTTTTTTCATTGAAATTCTTGTGGAAGAAAGAGCCTGTCTGTGTTGAGCAGAATCTCGTTTCTTTTGGCTGAAATCCAGCCTAAGAACCTGGAGCATCTAGGTGTGTAAAAGCTGTATGTATTTATCCAGAGCAGCATGACAACACAAGTGCCAAAGATACTTTTGCCTGATAACAACTTTATGAGATTGGCATTACCCCCATTTTACTGCTATGGAATTTGAGGCTTAAAACGTTTTGGCAGATCACAAGGTCACACAGATGATAAGGGATGACAAAGACTCTCCTGGACTAAACTTTACTCAGGCACCTCAGAACCATGGCCCCTGTTCTGTTACTGGGACTGGGCCACGGGCCCTGTTCCGCTGGGCCGGTGTCCTTCACTTGTAGCAAGAATCCTACCAAGACATTGTAGAGAGAATTCCCCACCCTTCATATCTAAGCCAATTTCTTATTCCCAGCCTTTGGTGTATAAATCCGTGGCCTGCCTTCAGCAAGAATCCTAAGTCAGTTTAGCAAGAATTCCCCCACCCTTGGTGTTTACTCTTTCCATATTTCCCCGAAAATAAGACCTAGCCGACAATCAGCTCTAATGCATCTTTTAGAGCAAACATTAATATAAGACCCAGTCTCATTTTAGTATAATATAAGACCGGGTCTATAATATAATGTAATGTAATATAATATAATATAATACAATAATTACAATATAATAACTGGTCTTATATTAGTGTTTGCTCCAAAAGACACATTAGAGCTCATTGTCCGTCTAGGTCTTATTTTTGGGGAAACAGGATAGAAATTTTCTATCCACCAGCGCCCCTACCCCACCCCCACTTGCTCCTGGCTATATTCCCTTTTCCTCATTGCCTTTGGAGTTGAACTCACTCACTCTATTGCCATAGTCTTTATACCTATCATGGTAGTTTGGAGTAAAGTCTTCCTTTACTGTTTTAAGAAGTGTCAGATATTTTTTTTTTTCTTTAACACTGGCAAAACTAAGAATGGAAACAAGTCTGATAAACTCAACATCTTTTGTTTTATTCCTTAAATTATTATATCTCAACATTTGATACTTTTATTTGCTAATATTAAATTTCTATTTTGTTAAGTAGACATATTAAAAATGTTTTTTTATGAAGCAGCAGACAGACAATTCTATATTTGGTTAGCAATGGCCAAGCGACACCTAAAATTTTTTCAAAATCACTTTTCCTGTTGCAAAAGTTTTTATTATGTGGTCTGTTGCTTTTTATAAAAACCTTTGCCGGCCATATGGTCTGTGGGTCAAGTGCCTTCTCTTACCATCCAATGAACTTACCTTTCTTCAAACATATTTAATATTAGCAAGAAGATAATTAGCAGATTATTTCTTAATTTTTGACTTAGTTTTTATAACTTTTTCTGCTCAGTCCCTGTAATTACATTAGCTAATATTAGTATGTGGCATAGAGTTGATGTGCCATATATTTGTTGATTAAATGAATGGGTATATGAAAGTAAGCTTTCAAAGAATAGGAGTTTTTAATTAATAACTTCGTTCATTACAAGGAAATATTATTATTGCTAAGAGAAAGATGTAGCAAAAATTCTTATTAAAAAATCTTCTTTATTATTGAAGTAGTTAATATGTCTTTTTTCTCGAGGAAGTATAAACAATTAAATAGAGGTGACTTTCAAAATCTGTCCTTCTATGTATTTTTGGCTAGTTTAAAAGTAGACCTTGTTGCTACATATCACTTTTGCTTTTTTAATTAGAAAGGGGTATGTTTCTTTCCCTTCTTGGTTGACAGTTTCCTTCTACTTTATCAAAAGTTTTCATTTCCCTAACATTATTGCATCACTATGGCTGCCTGCGCCCCTTCCAGTGAACATATGCTTTCCATTGCCTGTAAAAGATCATGCCAAATTCTTTTTGCTGTGTCACACAAATGACAGGGTTTTAAAAATTTCCTTATTAACTATATTATTTGCCTAATTTAAGAAAAACATTCTGATAAACTCATCTTCATTTCACAAATGTTTTATTTACACAAATTTTAAGACAATATTCATAATTCCTTGAATAAAAAAATTACTAGTGATTTAAGCAATACAGAGATACTATCATTTTCACAACTACTCTATTTGATAATAATTATAATGGCCAAATTTCAATTCAAAGAGTTGAATTTACTTCTCCAAATTCCCATAAACTGTAAGTAATGAACCTTGGACATGAAACCTGGTCTTTCAACAACTAATTCAGAGCATTTTACATTTTATTTTTACAAATGTATACTATGAGCAGTAAATATTATTGACTAATGAAGATTGTTTGTATCTATGACTCTGTTTTTCTGTTCTTCAGGAATGTGCTCCCTGTATTTTCAAGAATATTAAAAGTAAAGCTCTAATGTTTTGAATGGGAATCCTAAAGATATCTGGTTTTTAGTTAAGGCAACTTATTTCATTATAGAAAAAATGACATATTTTTGATATATATTTATGCAGCAGCATCAAAAGCAAATCCAACATCAGAAATCTTTGGTTCATGTGTATTCCGTTAAAGTGCGCTACTCACTTTAAGTGTCTTGAATATTTACCTTCTTTTTTTTAATAACATTGACATAGTTATGTATGTGTGTGTTTGCGCACGTGTGTGTGTGTTTGCGCACGTGTGTGTGTGTGTGTGTGTGTGTGTGTGTGTGTGTATGACCGCTTTAAAATCATTCTGAAAATCACTAGGTCTACAATATGTTTATTTGCCTGTTGAATTAAATATTCATTCAGCTCACCTCTGTTCATCAATACCTACCCTTAATTCATTCCTCCTACTGTTCCTTTTTCCAATAAGCTAAAACAACACTAGTGTCTACCTGCTGCAAATATGCTCAGAATTCTCTAACACATTCTGAAGAAAACCAAGCAAGTAGTGAATAGAATGTGGATTTAGAAGTACTTTGAAATTTTTGGTCTTGCTGCATTTTTTCTTTTTAGGCCCCTGTCTGATTTCCATTAAGCTCAGCTCAAGTTGAATTCTTTGGCATATGGAGGGCACCTGTAACCGCAGCTGATAAAGCAGAATTTACTTGTTTATACTGATGTTTGCAACTTTACTACTGATTTCAATATGAAGTCAAGTCTATTATGCAATACACAAATGCAAAATAATATGGCCTCAAAACATAAATTGGTAACATTTGGTAGAATCCATCTTGAGTGAGAATGAGCTGTCCTCCATTGGATAGGAGTTGATATCAGTATTATAGAAATGCATAGGTCATTTACTACAGATTGGGCCAAAGTGTTGTTCAGTATTGAATTTGGGAGTGAAATCTCCATTTCAGCCTGAAAGTAGTCTTACCTGTGTTTAATGATTTTACTGTAAGTTTTAATACAAACACTCTCAATTTTTAAAGGTTAATCTTCCTGAAAATATTCAAAGCAGATTTCATAAGGAAATGTTTCTTCTTATTCACAGTTGTAAGGAAAGCAAATATGCCTCACAGTGCTTTTCAAATAAATGAGCAAGAGCTTTTACTCCAAAAATGTATCATTTAGATTAGACGGAGTGTGTAATGAAAATGTTGATATACTAACAAGTGTTTGAGCAGTTAGTTTCTTTCTTACTTCCTCTTTTCATTAATAATTCAGAAGTGGTATGGAAAACAGGTCGGTAGAAAAATATTTTTAGATATTGCATTACGGGTGGAAGGGTGTAGGAAAAAAATGGGAAATATGGAACGCTTAATGTAGAAAAGAAAAAGAATCTTGAAACAAGAAAACATTAATCCTTTTATCAACCAACACTCCTAGTACACATCAAAACTCCGAAATTTTTCTGATGAGAATTCTCACATGTTTAACTACAGAATTTTTTTTGACTTTATATCTTCATAAGGAATGTTTTTGAGATAGCAGAAACATTATCTCTTTAACAGACAATTTGAACTAATAGTATAATATTGAAGGGAATTAAAATCTAATTTGTTGGCAAACTAAAATTTTGTAAAATTGATAAATTTAAACTTTAATTGTTATACTTAGGAAGGCTTGGATCTGAAACTACCATAATGCCTAAGACTACAAAACACTGAAAATTGCTGTTGAAAATCTTTTGTTATTCTTCTTCCAGTGCCATTTTGATTTCTGTCTAAAAATACCTGAAAAATTCTTTGGGAATGATGTTAAATAATGAATGTTAGAGATAACGTATTACAATATCATATAAGCTTAGTAAGTAATTGCTTTTTTCCTCTTTGCTTTCCTCCATTCCTTCATATCCCCTTCCCTCCCTCCTTTGTTTCTCCCTCCTTTCCTTCTTCCCTCCCTTCCTTTTTCTTTCTGTTTTTCTTCTTAGTTCTTGATAAATAAGAATAAAATACATACCTCCTCTTTCAATATAGAATTAGCTCGTGCAATTTAAGTTGCATTGACAAAATTACCTAAAAAGAGATTGAATCTGAAATAAAATTTTTCACTTATGAAATTTTAATTTTTCATCCTATGCAGCGATATAAATATACAAATACATATTATTCACATATATGTTTAAAATGTATAATACAGAAAAATATGTATCATTTTTAAAAGAGGAAATATCTATGGTTTCATATCTATGTAGATATTTTCAGGTGAGTCTTGGGAAAAACTGCAGACTAAATAAGATTTTCTTTTTGAAGCCAATGCTGGGTGTTTTTTTTGTTTGTTTGTTTGTTTGTTTCGGCATCACTTTCTGTTCTCATATCATCACCATCCAAGGCCTAGCCTCTCTGTGTTACGTTGTTATTTCTGTGATCTGTTCTGCACCTGAGGTTAAATGTTAAGTGTCAGATATCACATTCTTTCAGATGTCAAATTCTAGGTGACACATAAGCAAGTTATTCATAGCTAATATGTTACTGGGTAAAGGCAGAAAAATGAATCATTGAAACATTTGCCAAAAATCATTCGGAACATTCCCATCCATTTGTCAATAGAATGCCTTTAGGATCCAGCAGAGATGGCCGTTCTCTTCCTGAATGTATCCAGATGATGAGTCTCTCTTACTCACACCCCCCGCCACGATTTTTCATTATTTAGTGGGCTGTTAATCACGATACTCTTCCCAGTGCTCACCTGAATCCTTTGCTGCCTTCATTTAAGTCCTTTGCTTCAATTTGTCCCTCTGAAGATAATCCATTAAACAGCAGTTCCCTAAAGACTGAAAAATAATGTCTTTATTTTGAAATTGCACAAATTCCCATAGAAGAAAAGAATTGGGTCATAGGCACAGAAATGAACACCTCCAAATGGAAGAGTCCCAAGTATTGAAAGGTAAAACAGATTTAGCATATAGCTGTCTTTTCTTACACAAAACCAGACAATTGCAGGTTTGAGCAGCTTATTATATAGTCATTGCTTCCTCTTCAATAACTCATTTTGATATTTTGTAATTTGCCAAGATGTGCCTTTGTGATCCCACAGGCTCTTAACTACTTTGTAATGAGTGTATATGAACAGATGGAAAATGTTTTCAATTTCAGAGAAAACCACTAATGGATGTCACCAGCTATTAGAAAAGCTCAGGTGGCTCCATTTTCTAAGGTAAGTTATTGTCATAAAACTCTTCATTTTTTAATGAAATGTTTGCTCATTTATACCCAGATAGTAATTTAAGACTTCACAAGTCTAAACAGATTAGAACTATAGTTGGAAATTATTCAGTACTAAATAGCCCGGAAATCCAATCTCAAGAATTTTACCTGAAAACAGTAATGCCAATTTAGGTCACTTTATTAGAACAACGTGAACTACTATGAAAACAATTTGTCCAAAGAAGTGGATAAAGGAATTTAACTAAAAAGTCAATTGCATGCTTGAGCTTTTGTGATAATCCCTCTTTTAAAGTAAAATCCCTCTTTTAATGTAAAAACATAATCCCTTTAAAGTAAAAAAAAAAAAAATCAATCCATCTTTTAAAGTTAAAAAACAAAACCTTCTGTCCTCAATTTGCATTTCAAGCAAATATATCTTCTCAAAGAAAAACACATCAAAAGGATGATTATAACAGAGGTTGTTCCTAAAGTATATCTATCTCATGTTCAAAAGATTTTTACTATCCTCCATTGCTATCCCTTCTTTTACTTAGTAAAACTTTGGTCAAAAATAAATGCAATGCCATCTGTGCAATGATTGATCTAGCATGTGTTTATTTACTAGAGCTCTACCAACAGGACTTTTTATACGCAGATTAAGAAAGAATGGAGCTAGTAATTACTTTCTAGCAAAGCAAATTTCTGTAATTTTAAATAAAGTTTGTGGTTCCATTTCTTTCTTGCATTGATATGAAATATTCAATATACACAGGGTACCAAAAAATGTATACACATTTTAAGAAAGGAAAAAACTGTATTAAAATTGTAAAACTCAATATATACCGATGACAAAATATGAATACAAGTCAGGTGTATACATTTTTTTGGCACCCCCAGTATATTTTCAATAACTTCTTTCATCTTGTCAAGGAAAATGGGTGCCTAAACACCATCCAGAGTGTTGACCCTGAGCCAAAATTACTGACAATAATATATATGTTTTAATAAAAGTGTTTCAATACAGAAAAAGTTTTAAAATCTTTGAATCTAAGGGACAGATCCAATACTCATTGGAATTTCTTATTTTATTTCACCTGAAAAAAACAGTGGCACTTCTGAGACCATGTTACAGAGTAGTAGCAATGTAGCAGTGTTGCAGCACCAATGTGCATGAGAAAAGTCATTTTAAAAAAATAAAACTACTTTAATGATATCATCTGTGTTTTCTCAATGGTCTTTATGCACAGATTCCTATATTTAGTATAAATTCCTAAACTAGACAAATGGCATGAAGCTCATCGTTCCCTCTTTGTTATTGATGCCAGGAATTTCCCATTTGCAAGTTACATTCTTTAGCCAGGTATTATTGATATAATTTTCCTATCTTCAGTCTCCAACTTTTGTAAGTTCAGTTTAGTTTTCATTATTCTGTTCAAATAGGTCTTGGTCATATTATGTCTGTTATATTTCTTTAAATTTCAAATCAAATCACATTTCAATCATTTGTTTATATGCACGTGGCTTTTAAGTATTAATGAATTGTTTATAATAAAATGGCCATACTTTTCTCATAGTATTTTAAACCCCCTTCAAAGAAAATATAGAGTTCCATTGTAATATGGCTCGATAATGAAGAGATAAAATTAATTCATGAGTTAAATCAATGTCCCTAAATAGACATCTGTATTAGAGTCAGGCATAACATTTTTGGACTGTATGAAGGGATGTGCTAATTTCTGATTTTGAATGTTAACATTATCAAAACACGTAATTTTTGTACGTCTGTCCTTTTCACTCAGATATGTACACACACACAACTATATCACACATGAGATAAATGGAAGACTAAATATTGCAGAAGAAAAGATTAGTGAACTTGAAAAGGTAGTTATAGAAGCCATCCAAAAATAAAACAGAGAGAGAAAATATGTGTAATAACCTCAAATTGCTGAATATATTTGTAATTGTAATCCTTGAACATGGGAGATTGCAGAACATATTTGAAGTAATAGGGCTGAAATTTCCCCAACATCATGAAAATAATAAATTCACAGATTTAAGAATCTCAACAATTTCAATGAAATGAATGTAAATGAATGAAGAAAACTACCCCAAGTCAAAGCATAATCATATTGTTCTGAAACGGTATGTGCAGAGGAGCAAAGATATAGGGTGATAGCATATTTCTCATCAGAATAGTGCAAGTGAAAAGACAATAGAACTGTGTTCCTCAACCTTCTTTTCAGTATTACCCTCACCCAAAAGACTTTTCAAATATTTATTTTCCTAATCATTCCTGCCTGATGAAATCTAAATACTACAGATATACTATAGATATGTTCATATATACAAGTATACATACAGCTATCTATCTGTTGAATACCACATATACACTGTATGTGCTGTGGCTCTGTTGAGGGACAAAAATCATTATAACATGAATTTTGCCCCCTGATAAAAGAATCAATTTTCACTTCCTTGAGGCTGATAATGACCCACTAAGGATGTAGGCAGAAAGTAATATCTTGAAAATAATGGAGAAACTATCAATCTGGAAGTCTATACCTAGTAAAAATATCTTTCAAGCACAAAGAAATAATAAATACTTTTTAAGATACAAAAGTGCTAAAAGATTTCATGATTAGCAGAGCTGTATTGTAATATATATTAAAGAAGGGACAGAGGAAAAGAAATAGCAGATCAAGATATGGATCTACAAAAAGGAATGGAGCATAGAAGAAATGGCAACTAAATTGGAAAATATAAGATTTATTTTCCTTATTACTAACATTTCTTTAGAAGATAATTGACTAAAGAAAACCAATAACAGTGTTTTTTGAGGTTTGTAACTTCACCTCAATGGAAATAAATAGGAAATAAGCATTAAAAATACTCAAAATAATGACTATTGAAAAGTAAAATGAAGAAAATACAATTTTAAATGGTTTAGTAATTAACTACAGTGAATGAATACAGGCACTCATATTGGAATGATAGAGTTCTCCCTGAGGAGCCAAAGGAGTCAAGTCATAGGAAAATTCTAAGGTCAGAGTGATCAAGGCAGACAAAATAGTACAAAGACTTAAAGAAACACCTACAAAAAGAGTTAGATCACAGTGTGGTGAATTGTGGTATAGTGATAAAAGATGGGGTTCAAAATGTAAGCAGAAGCACATAAGTCTTTGCAGCTCAGAAATGCAGTTTGGATTTTATTCTAATTGTAGTGGTCAGCCAATAGAAGATTCTAGCCAAATAAGTTATATGTTCTGAATTACATTATTAAAAGATGACTAGAGCTTTCATTTATTGGATTCTGAAAACATAGAAAACATTGCAATATGTTAAGTCTTCTTTTAGTCTAAGAAGAGAGAAAAACATGATTGAATACTATATTTCATAATGTTTTAAGTTGTTATGAAAACAGGGCTAACAAGATCTGAACACTCCTTTGGCAGAATATAAAGATTTTCCAGAAGTATAATAATAACTGAGCTAAAATCAGAATGATGATTAGATTTAATTCCACAAAAATAATGCGGATTGGGGAGAGTGCTCAAAAAGGAGTAACGATATTCAATAAATCTTTGGGGTCAAAATAACCTTGTCATGGAGAGAAAGGAAAAAGCAGAATGGAGAGAAAGGTAGGGATTAGACCTTGAAGGAATATTATTTTGACACATCTCTTGATTGAGTTTGACATACTCAAGGATATTGTGACACAGTTTAAATCTAAGCCTATGCATTTGACTATCTAAAAAGAATAATTTCTTATTTTCCTGTTAATTGTCATACACATTAACTACTTGGGAATGTGCCCATTAATCTGGTATCGCTGTGCCACCAGTAATAGTATATAGCTTCCATATCAAAACATCCCATTGGACTCTATTCCAGAGACATAAGACATGGTCAAAGCTAACTCCTCTTATTGTGTCTAAAAACCTGTTGCTAAACAAAGCTTATCACAACTAAAGACACAGTGTTATCAATGGTCTATAAGTCATAACATAGATAACCTAATATACTTGTATTTTTGTCCAGGTCTTAATAATTATTTAATTAAAATTGGCATAATATCATAGCACATGTTTTCTGCTATATTCCTTATTTACTATATTCTATTAGTTTGTACTTCCCCACTCCTAGAACCCTCTCCCAAAAAACTTAGCATCTATAGTTTATTTTTAAAATATTTCTAACAATTTTCCACAGAATTTGAGGATTGCTTATAGCTCATTTGAAAAAAAATGATTTTCTGAATCATTACCACATGGCAAGACACAATTTCAAAATATTAATCCGTAATTTCTCCCTGTGTTTTATTGCATGACTTGACTTTTTCCCCATTCAGAGAAAAGCCAATATAGCTAAGAGAATGTGGTGGTCAGACATTGCCTTTTGTGTTTCAAAAGCTTAGTATTTGGAAGGAAAAGAAAGGAATTACATCTTGGAAAATAATTATATGGGAGAATATCTATGGTACAAAATCCAGAGCATACTCTCCTCAGACTAGATCAGCATGGACAAAGAAAAATATAAAAGTGAAAACAGGGAGAACGTAGATGTGGTAGAATCCCTTTGCAAAAGGGTTTGGGCCTCAACTGGGATGGACCTCAAGTGTAGTGGAACAATAGAAAACCAGTGAGGTTTGTGTAATCTAAGAGCAAAAAAGAGATGAGCTCTTCTATTTCTTGGTAGACCTTAGGAAGGCAGCAAAAGCCCTGTCTAGGGATATACATGTGATGTGGCTAGAAAGGAGTTTACTTGGTTCTCCCTCTGCAATGGTATGGCACGAATACACCTGAATGATTACAGGCACTTAAGAGTGACATTGCACTAGATGTCAGGTGGCACCCACCCAGATACTCTTGTGTTCTGGTATGGTGTGAAAGTAGTAAAGTGAATGCCAGCAAGGGGTGCTGCTAAATGCAAAGAAACTATTCAAACTTTAACATAGGATGAAGCAGAGGCACTGGAATGCCAGTGATGGACAATCAGATGAAACAATGAGTGTTTCAGAGGATTTCAACCAGGATTGAAGCCATATGAGGACGAGGTATTATTACCTGTGAAATCCTTGTCACTATGCAAGATACTAGAGTTATGCACAATCCTAGAAACTAGTGCAGGTAATTTAAATTGATCGGGATTAAGTTTTTCCCTCTCCACTGAATCAGGGCCTTGAAATGAAAATAGCGCTGAATTATAAAAAAATAAAGTAAACTACATTTCTTCCATATTTATTTTTGTGGAGTGGGACTTGCACCTGCTATGATTATACTCTATGTTACCTCTGAGGCACGTCATACATCACTTTTGAACAATGAAATAGAAGACGTATCTGTTTGCTTTTCCTCATATGCCTGAAAAAGCCAACAAAACTCAGACGTTTTTCTTAACTCACTTTTTCCACATGATACTTTTTGATTATCAAATATATTACCTAAATTTCAAATGCAAACCCACAAATATCTTCTTTGTAGAGAAAACAACTTCTGAAACAATAACTGTAGTTGAGGTCTTTTCCACTTATTACTTTTGGCTCATGGAACATAATCCCTTTATTGGACCCTAAATTAGAGCCTCATGCTACCAGGTTATATGTCACATGTTTATTCCTGAGCCAGCCACCTTTCTCTCTATTTAAAATAGCAATTCTAAGCGGATTTTCTGTCAAAATTCATAGAGTATTCCTGAAAATCGCATTTAATCAGACACTTAATATGACTAAATCCTAGGTGGTAATGTGCTTTCCTAATTAACTACCAGGTCTTTATCAGTTTATGTCAAGTTAGGTAAATTTGCTTAGATTATTATACCCGATCCACCTCTGAAATCTCAGTACCAAAAGTGTGTCTTTCTGACTATATTCTAATTCTTCCAATTTACTTATTGAAGGACCTCTACTGCAGTGATTCTTTGATTTCATCAAGATCTCTAATATATATATTATACCACTTTATCATTACTAATCAGACTCTCTGGTGTTCATTTTTTCTTGCCTAGCCTACAATCTATTTTCCATCATTATCATTATTTCTTTGTAAAGCCTACAAAATCTCTCATTTTTACATCACGTTGATAGTACTTGATTACATGAAAGTGATTTAAACACTAACATCAATTTATTTTCTCCAGATCTGTACTACAGCAAATAACTGCTCATCTGACCTAAATTATTTCATATTACACATTTTGAATAGGTCCTCAAAACTGCCCATCTCTCTTACAGTACTTTCTTGTTGAGCTCATGTTCTCATGCTGCAAGGAATATCTTCTCTCTTCTAACCCTAGTGTTCTCCACCTTAATCTGAGTTATTCATTTTTTTAACCCACTGAGAAAGTAGAAGCCATCAGAAGCAATTTCTCTCAGCATTCCACCACCAAATCTAAATGACTTAAATTTATCAGAGACCTATCTCCTTTTTCTCTAGTGCAATTTAGAGTGCTACTCTTCTTATCAAAAGCAGTCCATCCTTGCATTCTCTGGATCCAATTCCTTTTCAAAAGGCTGATTGTTTTTGTTGTACCTTTTATTTCCTCCCTTGAGAATCTCTTCCTTTCCTGTTGATCAGTCCCACAAACATAAAAATATTCTGGTAACTTTTATTTGTTCTGTGAACTGTACATCTCTTCCAATTACAGCAGCATTTATCTGGCCCCATCATTAATTGACATCATAAATGATTCATTTGCACAAAAAGCTTCCATGTCTTCATCTCTTGATTTTTACCTCTTTTCTCCTTGAAATATAGCTTCACCCCTCAAACTTCCATTGAACCTCCTCTTGTCAAAGTTATCAGTAACATTTTTATTACAGGACTCAGTGAATGTCTTTACCTTCTTGAAATACTCTGCTTTGTTGGCTTCTCCAAGTCCCCCCACCCCTTTTTTATTTTTTCCCCCTGATGCTTACTCAGTCTTCCTCTTGAACCAAATCTTTAATTGTTGAGTTCTTCAGGATGTGGTCTTGGGACTCTTACTCATTTCTTTCTTGTAACTTCTCAGTAATTTCCAAGAATTCCAGTGTCATCTCTATGGTGATGACTCAACAATTGTATTTTTTTTGCACCAGCATAAACTTGACTATCTGTTTCTCTATAACTGCATATCTCACAGACAACTAACTCTTAGAAAACATCTCAAGCTCTTGACTTTTTTTTTTTTTTGCCTCCCTGTACTTTTTCTTGCTCATTTTAATAAATTGCACTACCACCACCCACCTGAATCCAAGAATTTAGGAGTAATCTTTTATTATTTATAGCAGTAATTTATATTTGTGAATATATTAGTCATTATCTTTTTGTGTTAACTGTTATTTCCACCCCCTTCCTCTCATTACCAAGTCCTATTGATTATATTTCTGAAATATATTGATTGCGTCTTTGAATTGTACATATACTGATGATATTTCAGAAATATCTGCCAATATTAGATTCCTTTATTGCTTTATCTTGAGTTGCTGGTAACTATTATCTGAATTACTATAGGTACCTCCTGTGGATTTGCTTTAATTTCTTCTCTATGTGTCAATAAAAGTGATCATTTTAAAAGGTAAACTGTATCACATTGTTTCCCAAAAGCTCTTAGAATAAAATTTAACATTCTTACTGTGAGCTACACAGTTGTATGTGGTCCACCTCTGCTGACTCACTAAACCCACTTCACAATTATGCCTCAGTGTCTCTCTTCCCAATCCCACTTGTCTTTTCTCAGTTGCAAGAGCATGTAAAATTATTTTCATTTCAGTGCAAATGTACATGTTGGACCCCTATGTTATGAACTGTGCCGACAACTTCTTCATTTGATTATCTGTTTTTCATTTTTAAGTCTCCTCTTACACAACATGTGCTCAAAGAAACTCTCCCTGACTGCTCTATCTAAATTAATCTTTTGCCCAGTAATCTCTAATCTTTCCAATTTATTTATTTATTATTTATCCTAAAAGTATTTTATTTGTCTTTTATTCTTTTGTCTGTATACTTGACTAGAGCATACGTTCCATGAGGTCAGGTACTCTTTCTCCTGGTTTACCATTTTTTCTCCAGTACCTTTAATGGTGTTTGTCATATTGTAGATGCTTAGTAAAAATATGCATGTTTGTTGGCTGAATGGCTTCTCATCAGAGTTATTTTTTGAGTAGCTATCATTATATCCAATGGATATAGAGCTTGGCGGGACATTTTAAAGTGTTTATCTAATGTCTTATATAACCAACCCATGCAGATAAGAGGATGAATAGATGCCTCACTTTTCCTACTTGTAGTAAGTTTGGCTAAAACCTTGGCTGTCCAACTGATGCTATTGGAATTGTGACTTATTCACGAATTTTAGAACATATTTACAGTTTAGATACACTGTCTTCCATTTGGAGTTGAGGGTGTAACTATTAAGAAATCTCCCTGAATATGTGCTTGATATTCACTAATACCTGATTCCAGACTTTGTCATCGTCAGTGCTTTGGTTTTCTGTTATAACACACCACAAACTATGAATAAATGTTGTGGCTTAAAAAAACACCCATTTGTTATTATTCTTTCTATTTTGCAGGTTCAGGATTTAGGCAGAGTACACAGAGAAACCCAGAGAACGATGTGCTTCTGCTGCACAGTGTGCAAGCTCTCATTTAGGACAGCTCAAACAACTGGGAGCTGGGAACTGGCTAGGAATCTCTTTTCTTGTTGTCTCAGGCCTTCCTTTCTGGTTTTCCACACGTTCTTCTCTCATCGTGTCCTCAGTATGATAGCCTCAGAATAGTTGGACTTCTTACCCCGCAGCTCAGAATTCCAAGAACAAGTGTTCTGAGAGAGGAAGAAGAAGACACAAGTGAGGTAAAATAGGATTTGGAAGCAGGCTCAACATCACTTCTACAGTGTGCTGTTTGTCAGAGCAGACACAGCACATGCCAAGATTCAAGAGGACACATAGAGCAGTGCCAACTCATCTGTAGCCATCTGTAATCAGCCAGAATAAAATAAAAGGCTGAGCTTTAATTACATGTGGAAACACATTATTGAGAGAGAGAGAGAGAGAGAGAGAGAGAGAGAAGGGGAAGTCTTTCTTATTAATGATGTTATTGTAAAATCACATGGACATTTCTGCCAATATATAATTGACAATTCATTCCTATATGACGGTAAAGCATGTAGTGTATTTGTGGCATATTCTTTACTGAAAGCTCATTCAACCATTCAATCCAATTTTGGTGTTTCAAAATATTGGCAGTTATTTATACATGTTTTACTTGTATGTTTTAATTTTTTCTCCTTTTCCTCCTTATTTTATATTTTTAAGATTCTTATTAAAATCTGGCTAATGTACACTATTATATTAGTTTCTGGTGTATACAATAGTTATTCAACATTTATATACCTAAAGAAGTGATCACCATAAGTCCGGCAACCATCTGACACTGTACTATGCTATCTCAATATTATTGACTATGTTTCACATACTATATATTACATCCCTATGACTTATTTGTTTTATACCTGGAAAATTGAACCTCATTCCCCTTCACTTTTCCCCCACTTTTTAAAATTTTCAATTACAATTGACGTTCAATATTTTATATTAATTTCAGGTGTACAGCATAGTAGTTAGATATTTATATAATTTAAGATGTGATCCCCATGACTAGTCTAGTACCCATCTGGCATGATACATAGTTATTACCATATTAGTGATTATATTCCCTATGCTTTAGTTACACCTCCATGACTATTTTGCTGTTTGCATGTTAATGGGAGGGATTAACCCTCAGGCTGATTTGTTGTGAAGACTGCTGTGACTACAGTAGAGGAGTTGTTGTGCAAGGGCTGACCCTACAGAGCAGGATTTGCTTTAGCAGGGCTCTGGTGCCTCTTCAGTCTGTCCCTTGGGTGTGTCCTCTTCAGAGGTGGCGAGATGATGCTCTGGTTTTGTCCAAAGCTGTCATTAGGCATTCCGTCCCTGTGGCCTCCTGAGAGGGGCCCCGCCACTCTACAGTTCAGCAAAGCCTGTGCCCTGCCCAGGACCACCTGGCAAGAGCCACAATCCATGGATGGCCTCCACCCACATTGGGCTTGAACATGCCTTGAGAGGCCAAGCTGTGAACTTAGGCTGGCTGCTGCTAGTTCTGGGCTGCACTGTAAGAGGGGGTTGTGAATCTGTGAGAGATTTTAGGAAAATCTGCAGCATGAGCAAAGATAGGCTGTTTGTATGGAAAATCCACTAGAAGTGGCTTGGGTTGGTTCGCAAATTGGGTTGGGCAGGGTCTTGGGATCACCAGGTTGGTGAAAAAAAGCTGTTAGCCAGTTTGGTGGAAAGTCAGATATGACAGTGGCCTGTGTCTGCACACCAGGAGGGGGGAGGGCCCAACAAAGAAACAATGGATTCTGCCAGCATTTCTTTTTTGGAGAAAGCCGCCTCTCCAGCCCTCACCCTGCAGCCAGACAACTCAATTTCTTCCTGTATGTCCCTTGCACATTTTGAGTTGGTGCCCTAGCACTGGAGCTTACAACAAGTGCTTCCATCAGTGAGTAAATCCATGTGCAGACCCTTTAATAGGAGCAACTGGAACTCTATCTACTCTCCATCTCACTCAGCCACAATCTCCAATGGTTTTCACAGCCAGAAGTTGTGGGGACTCCTCTTCCTGGCACTGGAGCCCTAAGCTGGGAAGCCTGATGTGGGTCTAGGACCCTTCACTCCTCCAGGGGAATGTCTGCAGCGGAGATATCTCTCCCTATTTTTAACAGTCACACCTGACTTTGGGATCAGCCCCTTCTGTGCCTCTCCCCTCCTATTAGTCTTGAGGTGGCTTCTTTTGTATGTACCGACAGGTAGGACTTCACTTCAGCTAGACCTCAGGTGATTCTCAATTATGGTTATTCTGTAGTTTAGTTGTAATTTTGATATGGTCGTGAGAAGAGGTAAACTCAATGTTTGCTACTTTGACTTCTTAACCGTCTCCCTCCTTAAATAATATAAGTTTTTGGTATGGTGTGTGGTGTTCTTTTTTTTTTTTTTTTTTTTTGTCATTTTGTTTTGGACGTTTAGGAAGGTTAAAGGGAAGAACCTTATATATGAAAGAATTTGAGGGAGTCATGCTTCGAGAAATATGTGGGTCCTCTGAGCCTTTTAAATATTTTGCTTTAATTCTTGTAACAAACCTATAGTCTCCTATAATTGAGAAAAATGATTAATAGGGATTAATAAAATTGCACATTAGCCTAAGGATTGTGTCAATAGTAACGTCAGAAAACCATTAGTTAGGTTCATATGGACAACATTGGACTGAGTCCTAATCCTGAAAACTTTTTAGATCTCCTGTTAATCTTATTTGTGTCTCTCTCATTCAATAAAAACATACCAGTAGACTTCTTTGAAATAAGTCCTTTCCTAACATATTTCTCCAAAGGAACAACATCCTTATAATTCTTAGAAGCTCTATTTTTTTTTTTTTTAATTGAGAAGATCTGTGAATTATCTCACTAAAAATTTTAAAGTCTCTTTTGTGTGATTGAACAGTACTTTCAGGCATCACTTTTGATTTTTCTAAGGTCTTAACAAAAGATTTGGTAATCCGCATCAACTTCATTTTCAGACCATGCAATTATATTAATTATCTATTGTTTAATAAATTTTCCAAAAATTTAGTTACTTAAAACAAACATCTATTATCGCATAAACTTTCTGACAATCAGAAACCTAGGGGTAGCTTAGCTGGGTGGTTCTAGCTCAGTTTTCTTTATGAGGTTACAGTTAAGTTATTGGTAGGGTAGCAGTTGTCTGAAAGAGCTGAAGGATCTACCTCCACACTCACAACCACAGAAGTTCACAGGGGCTTCAATTTCTTCCTTTGTAGGCCTGTTTCTGAAGGTGGCTTTTCCCAGAATACATGATGAAGAAAAATTGAATAAGATACCACATTGCCTCTATGTCATCATCTTATAGTCAGAAACCATTAATTTTTCTTTATTCTATTAGTTGAAGTGAGTCACTAAGTCCAGCCAACACTCAACACAGGACATGTATATCAGGAGTTGGGGGTCACTGTGAGTCATCTTGGAGGCAGACTACCACAATGCATTTCATTATCAATTTTGGATAATTCTTTGGAAGTACCATCTCATGTTTTACTTTTGCTTCATTATTACCTTATTTCTTCATACAACTCCAGATATACTTATATCTTTCTATCATGTCTCCTTTTTCTATTTTTATATTTTTTGCTTGTGCTTCATTCTTATTAATTTCACTAATCTGTATTCCAGTTTTTAAATTCTCTTTTCTGCTGAGTCTAATCAGATGTTAAACCCATCTATTAAATTTTAGTTTTAGCTATTGCTTTTTTTTTTTCAGTTTTAAGATTTACCTTAAAAACTTTTTTTATTCCAGTTCTTTGTGAAATTTTTTATTTTAAAATTTCTTTTAATAAGCATGGTAACCCTTGGATATTAAAGTTCATTATTTGTTATTTTCTATATGTACTAGCTTTATTTTTGATATTTTTATTTTGTTTTCTTTTATGATGGATAAGTTTTTACATGCTGGATATTATACATGAAAAATAATACAGATTATGCATGTTGATATCTGTAATTTTGTTCTAGTAGATATAATATGGGTACATTACCTGCCTAAGCAGGACTTGTAAATTTCCATTTTGCCTTTATCCCCAGGGTAGCACTTCTAAGATTGAATTGAAAGGTTGTGATATTTACTTGGCCTCCTCATACTGGAAAGACCATGAACATCAACTTATATCTCCTTAATACTTACGAGAAGGTTGCTGAAATTTCTGCTTAGCTTTTAAAAGCTGCTGTTAATTTGATTTTTACCAATATTGTCCTAAGCATGAGCATCTTTGGAGTTAACACATAAAAATTAATTGCATTCAAAATAGTTTAGTGGTTACCAGAGGGTAAGGGAGGAGGGGGGTGGGAGATGAGGGTAAGGGGGATCAAATATATGGTGATGGAAGGAGAACTGACTCTGGGTGGTGAACACACAATGGGATTTATAGATGATGTAATACAGAATGGTACACCTGAAATCTATGTAACAATTGTCACCCCAATAAACTTTAAAAGAAATGAAAAAAGAAAGAAAAAAATGTTGCTTGTTTCTCTCTGTTTTTTTTTGCCTCTCTGGTTTCATTTACTTCTCTCTGGTTCCCTTCCTCTGCATCTTGACCCATAAAGCTATACCTTACTTGTTAGTCCTCAATGCCAATTTTTATCTCTCCAGCCCAGTGAGATAGCCACAAGCTCTAGACCACTTTTGTATGTTTTTTCCTCCTTGCCCCTGAACAGTAAATTATCAAATGTCAAGCCAGGGAATGAGTGGAAATTTAGCACTCACATCAATATATTTCTCTTCCTTCAGAATATTTACCTCTCAAATACCGACAACTGTGCTTAATTTCTGACGCCTTCAAAGCACTGTTTTTATGTTTTAACCAGATTTGATCGTTTTTATTAGTGGGTGATTTAGTTTGACATAAGTTATTTTGTCTTTGCCAGTAGCAACTTCAATTTATTATAACATTTATACATATTGAATACACAAATATATAGTTTCTATTTTTCCCTAATCTATAATCCACTCTTTAAATTTTTAAGAATGTAGAATCCAGATGTGGCTATGGTTCTGTATTATACACTAGGAGCCACAAAATAGATATACTGTTTGGACAGAGTATAATGATACAATCTGGATAAGAAATAAATTTTTTTCTGGTAATGGAAAATTAGTTCTTCTGATACCTTCTATATCAGTTGAGCAACCCTGCTGTAGTAGTATAATAAAGCCACAAAAGAGCAGATTAAATTCTGTTGTTGTTTTTTTAATTTTGCTTGGAACTTCTAAAACCTAGATGGAAAATATGTTTCATTGGGATTAATGGATAATGTCTATTGAATGCAAAAAAATTAAAACTATATTATTTCTACAGTTGTGAACACTTTAGCCAAGACAGAATGTGATTTTATTTATAGATTCTTGCTTTGAATTTATATAGCTTTCTCAAAAGTATCTTTGGGCAATGATACTTGCTGTGATTCCTAAAAATAATTTTATTTTCGGTTCGGGCTTTTTGTAGTAGAAATGATTATATCGTTTTAAATTTCTTCTATATCTAAGAATGAACGTGATTCTTTATTCCATTAGTTAGAAGCGAGTCTCTAAGACAAGCCAACACTCAACACACAGCATGGATATCAGGAGTTGGGGATCACTGGAGTCATCTTGGAGGCAGACTACCACAATACGTTTCATCAATTTAGGATAACTTTTGGGCACTATTATACAGATACCGACTCGTGTAATAAGGCTTAAAGAAGTAAAGGTAGAGTATATTACAACATGGAAAATACGCTTTAAAAAAACATTACAACATTTACATTTTTTATGCTCAAGATCTGATTTTCTATTGAAATAATTAAATGCCAACTCATTGTTTAAAATTATTATTAAACTTGGAATTTATTGGCACGCTTAACTGAAAATTCCAGTTCCTTCCCACAAAACTCTTGAAAAAAGTCTAAACACATTAACATGTCTTACAAAGTTATGCATGAACTGAGTCCTGTTGCACAGATGAAATTACCAACTTTCCCAACCTCATGTCCTACGTCTACATATTGCTTATTTCTCCTTAGCCACTGAAATTATGCTGTCCCTTCAAACCGTTAAGTTATTGTTAATCTCACCTAAAAGTCTTTGTCCTTATTCTCTTAAATTGAAGTGCTCTTCTTCCAGATTTTCCAATGACTTTCTCTCTCATTTCACTTGTTTTTCATATTGCTTCTTTCTCCAGATTGCTTTTTTCAAATATCTTCATATATATATATATATATATATATATATATATATATATATATATATATTTGTTATTTTACTTGCTCAATATCTGTTTCAAAGTGTAAGTTCCATAAGTTGTACTATCAGTACAAATATTAGTGCCTAAAAGAAAGTAAGTAATTGATATTGATAATTGAATTAAGGCCTCCTAGACCCCTCATACACACTACAAGAAGAAAATGACAGGAACAAACTAGTAAAATAATATCATTTATAGAAATAATTACTTGACAAAAATTTCATGTTTCTATTGACTTTTTTGTTCATAATGTCCTTGAGAAGAAAACTGATTCTTTGATACTTCTTTATAGAGATGTTCAGAATCTCTGAACTGAGAATCAAAGTATTTGGATCTTAGTGATGAAATATAGCTAGTAATAGTTAGGTATGTGTTCCTTGGCAGATGAGAGAAATGGTTTCAAATCTTGAGTTTACTTTTTAAGTACTATTGGATGCTATTGGGCAAGTTCTGTCTGCAGCTGAGTCCTTTATCTATACAACCAAAATGACAATGATTGTACATAATTCATGGAGTGAAATAAATTATGCACATGCCTGAAACAGAACTAATAAACCATAAAATTTAGCTATTATCTTTACTATTAGTTCTTGCTACATGAGATATAGGCTGTGAATTACCACTTAAATCTCTGAGGTCACAGATTTTAGCATTTATAAAATATCCAAATATTTTTTTCTCTTTGGAGGATGAGAATCATTAGTGGTTTCTCTCACTGTTTAGACTTTCCCAAAACTGAAAAATAATTTTTAGGACTTTATTCTATTTTGTCTTTTCCAAAGTAAGTAAACAATCTCAAAGTCAGAGTACATTTATAATTGTAACAGGAGTTTTTCAAATTCAGTTAAAAACAAAAAAGAAAAACCTCAAATTAGTATAAATAAAGAAGGGACTTTATTGGCTTACTGACATGAAAAGTTAGAGGCAGGCAATCCTGGGTACAGTAATTCACACAATCCTGGATATAGTAATTCACAAATCTCCTCCAGGACTTCATGTCGTTGTCTCTCCATTATGCTTTTGATAATGTCAGTTTCCACTCCAGAGTTCCAGATTCTCTTGTTAGGATAGCAAAATCACTAGAGCATGCTCAGAACACACATTTTTACACTTTATAGTCCAAGAGAAAATAAATTGTGTCTTCTGCTATGTCTTCAAATGTTGGAAATTACTTGTTTGCTTTTATTTTAACAAATTTAGATTGGCCAGGGAGGTTTGTTTCGGGCAATCATCCCCACTCAGGCGATGGAGCCAAGAATGGGATGATCAAAAAGTGTTGATGGAAGAGAGAGAATTATACCTGAAGAGACAATCAACAAATATCATCTACCCTCTCTTAAATTACACATTTTCATTTTAATATCACCAGAATGCACTTGTAGTAAAATACAGTTAGGTTTATTAACTTTTATTAACTTTTTGCAGCATTGGAGAACACTGTCCATGAGAAACAATAGGGCAGATAACTAAAAGAGAGTGGGAAGGGACTTTTTAAATAGGGCTTGTGTTTGTGCCTAATGATTGTTTCTAAGGAACAACTTGGAGAAGTACAAAATAGCTCTGGATTGCTTATCACAGTAGTATTTTTCAGGAGGCAGGAGAAATAATGCAGGGTTGAGAAAATCATTGGTAAGGAAGAAGTATTGTTCAAATTATGTGGCCTTGATGTTGTCTAGTTGGAAAAGTTCTTTTAGCTTCTGTTAGCACAATGCTATAGTCCGATTAACAGCTATACTAAAAACAAGACATTGGGTTCTATTTCTTCAGCAATTATAAAGTTAAGATAAATGAAGAATGCTGTTAAACAAAAAGCAAAAAACAAACAAAAAATGAATTAAAAAAAGTCCTTGTATCTGAGAACTGAGTTTGGAAATTGAGGCTACTTCAGTATGTCAAAATGATCCAAATGGTTCAGATCCTTTAAGCAAAAGGCAGAATGTTGTGTTCCATTCTCACTGATTTGATTTTAAACAGTAATATTTCTCACAGCTGAGGTGTTTAATCAATGAGGTTTTTAATCAATAAGTTTTCTCAGCACTATGTCTTTGAAATTAATTAATAAGTTTTTACATATTCAAAATAAATAACTGCTGCACTTTAGAAAATTATATTTTGGTGCAGTTTTAGATTTATGGCATGGTTGATGGGATGGTAGAGGTTGCCCATAAACTCCCCACCCTACACAAGGGCAGCCTCTACCATTAGCACCATCCCCCATCAGAGAGGTACTTCTGTTATAATTGATGAACCTACGTTGACACACCTTAATCATTCAAAGTCTACAGTTTACATTTAAGTTCGCTCTTGGAGTTGTACATTCTATGGATTTGGACAAATGTATGATAATATGTATCCACCATTATAGTATCGTACATACTACTTTGATTGTCCTAAAAATCCTCTGTGCTCTTCCTGTTCTTCCTCCCCGCCCCCCCCTCCCATTGCCAAGCCCTGGCAACCATGATCTTTTTACTGTCATCATAGTTTTACCTTTTCTAGAATGTCATATAGTTGGATATAGTATGTAGCCTTTTCAGATGGGCACATTTAAGTTTCCTCCATGATGTTCATAGCTTGATAACTAATTTTTTTAGCATTAGGTAATATTCCATAGTCTGTATGTACCACAGTTTATTTGTCCCTTCACACACTGAAGGACATCTTGATTGCTTCTAACTGTTGGCAATTATTAATAAAGCTGCTATAAACCTCCATGTACTAGTTTTTTTTGTGGACATAAGTTTTCAACTCCTTTGTGCAAATGCAAAGGAATGCAATTGGGAAGAATACATTTAGTTTCATGAGAAACCACCAAGCTGTCTTTGAAAGTCGTGCTACAATTTTGCATTTCAACTAGCAATGAATGAGAGTTAATGTTGTTCCACGTTCTTGTCAGCATTTAGTGTTGTGAGTGTTCTGGATTTTGGCCATTCTAATAGGTATGTAGTGGTATTTACTGTTGTTTTAATTTGCATTTTGCTGATGAGAAACGACGTGGAACATATTTTCATATGCTCATAATCATCTGTATATTTTCTTTGGTAAAGCATCTGTTATTGTCTCTGCCTATTATCTAATTGGATTGTTTCTTATTATTTAATTTTAAGAGTTCTTTGTAAATTTTGGATATTCTTTATCAGGTGTGTGTTTTGCAAATATTTCTCCAAGTCTGTGGTTTGTCTTCTCATTCTCTTGACATTGTCTTTTGCAGAGCAAGTTTTTTTCATTTTAATGGAGTCCAAGTTATCATTTCTTTCATGGAGTGCTTTTTTTTTTTCTTTTTTTCTTTTTTCTTTTTGCTGTCTAAAATTCATCACCATATAGAAGGTCACTTAAGTTTTCTCCTATGTTATGTTTTAGGAGTTTATAATTGTGTGACTTACATTTAGGTAGGTCTGTGATTCATTTTAAGTTCAATTCTGTGAAGGGTGTGAAATATGTGTCTAAACTCACTTTTTTTCATGTGGATGTTCAATTGTTCCAGCATTATCTGTTGAAAAGACTGTCTATCCTTCATTGTATTAGCTTTGCTCCTTTGTCAAAGATCAGTTGATAATGTATTTATGTGGGTCTATTTCTGTTCTTGCTATTCTATTCCATTCATCTTTTTGTCTATCCTGTTGCCAATGCCACACTGTCTTGATTACTGTAGTGTTCGATAGTGTCAGATCTTCCACTATGTTATTTTCCTCCAATAATGTGTTGGCTATTCTTGGTCGTTTGTCTCCTCATATAAACTTCAGAATCAGTTTGTAAATATTCATAATATGACTAACCTAGATTTTGGTTGGGATTGCATTGAATCTATATATCAAATTGGGAAGAACTGACATCTTGACAATACTGAGTCTTCCTATCCATAAAAATTGGAATGCCTCTATTTAATCAGTATTTATTTGATTTTATTCATCCAAGTTTTATAGTTTTCCTCATATAAATCTTTTAAATATTTTGTTAGATTTATACCTTACCATTTCATCTTTTTGGTGCTAATGTAGATAGCATTATGTTTTTAATTTCAAATCCCACTTATTAATAATATATAGAGAAGTAACTGATTTCTGTATGTTAACTTTGTATCCTACAACCTTACTGTAATTGCTTATCATTTCCAGGACTTTTTTTGGTTAATTCTTCATTTTTTTTACATAAATGACTGTGTCATTTGCAAACAAAAGCAGTTTTATTTCTTCCTTCTCAATCTGTACACTTTTCCTTTACTTGTTTTATTGCATTAGCTAGAATTTCCAATACGATATTGAAAAAGAATGGTGAGAGGGAATATATTTGTCTTTTACCTGATCTTAGTGAGTTTCTCACCACTATGTGTGATGTTAGCTGTAGGCTATTTGTAGATATTGTTTATCAAGTTGAGGGGTTTCCCTTTATTTCTAGTTTACTGAGATAGTTTATCATGAATAGTTATTGGATTTTGTTAAAAGTGTTTCTGCATCTACTGATATGTTTATATGAGTTTTTTATTCTTTATTCTGTTGATGTGATGGATTGCATTAATTGATTTTCCACTGTTGCACCAGCCTTATGTACAGGGGTAAATCCCACTTGGTCAAATCCCACTTGGCATACACTTCTTTTTATATATTATTCATTTTGATGTGATAATATTTTGTTGAAAAATTTTGCACCTGTATTTGAGGGGAGACATTTGTCTGTAGTTTTATTTTCTTGTAATCTCTTTGTATAGTTTGGGTATAGGGGTCATGATGCTGGCCTCATAAATTGCATTAGGAATGATTTTCTCTGCTTCTATCCTCTGAAAGAGATTGTAGAGAATTGGTATAATTTGTTTCTTGAATGTTTAGTAGAATTCACCAGTGACCACATCTGAGCCTGGTGCTTTCTGTTTTGGGAGGTTATTAATTATTGATTCAAGTTCTTTAACAGATATAGGCCTTTTCAGATTTTCGATTTTGTTCTTGTGTGAGTTTTTGCAGTTTGTGTCTTTCAAGGAATTGGTCCATTTCATCTGGGTTCATCTAGGTTATCAAATTCATTGGCATAGAGTAGTTTATATAACTGCTATATTTTTAATCCAGGCTTGTATTTTATTTTTAATCAGAAGAAACGACTAAAATATTTATTGAATATGAGTATGGTTATTTCTATAATAACCAAGATAAAGGAGAATCATGACAGAAGATAAGCAATTAAACAATGACACTCTGTAACTTATTGTTGAGTACATACTTTCTAAAATACCCATGAAAGGTCTCAAATAACTTCTTAAACATGTGTGACAAAAAAGTGGTTTACTATTTTTTGTTCAGTTTTCTTTTCTTCTGTTTTTATTGTTTTTCCACAGATATTTAGGTATAAAAATTAACTTCAGGGAACTTTCCTTTTGTGCCAATAATTTTTCAGATAAGAAACCAGAGATGCATATTGGTATAGTAACCTGCTTATGTTAACAGGCTAATTAGTTCCAAATGTAGGAGTAGAACACAAATATTGCACTCTTTCTAGCACACTACACCATTGCCAAGTCGCAGCAATTAGGAAAGGTCTGTACAGAAAGGTGAATTTTACATTGCTACTGGTTATGAGAACTCACTTGTAGAGAAGTTTTTTCCCTTAAATAATCCATCATCTTCTTCCATTTATGCGCCACTCATCTGAACAGTGTAATTATTGGTAAAGTCATTTCAACCGCCATTGGAAAAACTCACTTATTTTATGATATTTGTAGAAAATTTTAGTTACAGCTTTTGCCATCTGATAATTCTAAAACTTCTCCTTTAGGATGGACTAGAATGTGGGAGTTAATCCAATCCGGGACCTTGCAAGTTCTGTTGTATTTGAATATTAGAGTATAAGCCTTGGAAAGTTCAGAAGTCAATTTTATTGCAGAGGGTTGAGCCCCATATACTCGTATAATGTGATATGACATGATATAACTAATATAATCTAATGTAAGTATAAATTAAACAGCTACATACATAATAGGATTATTTTTATTTCTTTCTAACGTATTTTAGTAATGTTCTTATTGAATTTATTGTCATAGTGACAATACAGAGTTGAATAAAGATTTGACCCTTAACATCTGACACTCTCTCTGGAAACTTTTTTGGTCTTATATTTTATGGTTGATTCTTCTACCTGAGGTTGTCAATTTTTAAAAGTGATTGGTGAACATCTCTGTCTTTTTTTGATAGATAATAAGAGGTTTTCAGGACTTCAAAGAAGTTTTATTTTCTCAAATTAGAAAAAAAATAGTCTTAGTTTCATTGGATTATTTTTGCCTTTTTTGTATATATTTTGCACTCTGTTTAAAAAAAATGATTTTTGTCTTTGATTTAGAGTCTATGATATGATACAGTTTAATAAAACCTCCTTATCCATAGATGTGAGGCTTTTAATATCAGATATGCATAATAACATATTAATTTGCATTTACAAAGTGAATATATATTATTTATTTTGATCTAGTTACACTTCTTGATGGTAAGAATGGTATTTACAGCCCTTGCCCTTTCTCCCAATCATCCCAGTCATCACCATTGATATTTTGAGAAGAACTTCAAGGATTATTTCAAGAATATCATGTTTAATAATAATGGATATCACTGAAGGAAGTTCTCTTTGTTCAGGGAACTGAAAGCTGCCCTAAAATGGAGCAGAGGTAGAGAAACGTTGAGACAATTCTATTCACATGAGAACAACAATTTGGTAACCTCCTATAAAAGTGCTTCACCTTAGCTGACATTTATATTCTGATCCTTAAAACAGACAAGTATAAAATAGGATGTTATATTAGAGAGCAGATAAGGAAGAAAGAAAGATAAGGAAAAGGAAGAAAAAAATTACGACTACCAAGGGAGAAAAGTTGGAGGGTGCTCTTCTTAACTCGTGATTTAGGAAATAAAATCTTACCATGGAAAGAAAAAAAGAGAAGGTATTTGCCTTGCCTTCTGGAATTGACTCTTTACTCTTCCTAGTCCTTCTCAAAGGATTTACTTTCATTCGTTCAACAGATACTTTCTAGCATTAATTGGTTTCAGGCACTATACTGGTTTCTAGAGCTATATGATAGTAATTATCAGAGTAAACCAAGTCCTTGCTTTTAAATAACTTACTTTCTAGTGAGGGGAAGCAGAAATAATCAAATAAGGAAATAAATATACAACACCAAACAAAATAGGGAATGGGATTTGGGGATATTGATTCAACACATTTATTTCCCATCTTTTATACGTAAGTGGAACCTCACCACTTGGATCTGAAAGAAGACAGAAGTGTTTCATGTTTGGGAGTTCACAGTGGAAAACACAGATAAATAAATGGATATGGTTGAAAAACAGCTTTGCAGAATAGCAAAAATGGAATATGGAAACATCACATTCTGCCTGCTTATTGTTTCTTGGAGATAGGGTAACTGGGAAGGTGCCAATGGAGTGAGGCAGCTAGGATTCATCCTCCAAGCTGGGAGAAAAGTAACTCCCTGGTCCGTTGGTAGCCTCATCCTGATGATATAACGTCTCCTTGCTGAACTTTGATATATGTTTACAATGTCAAAGGAACTGGTAAATGGAAGAACTATGAGTATTCTGTAGAGCAACACAACCTGATAGAGATATATAAGCCACAACTAAAGGCCATATATAAATATATATATATATATATATATATATATATATATATATATACACACACATATAGATATAAATTTTCTTGTTAAAATTTTTATGATAAAAGTAAAATGAATTTTAATAATATATTTAACTCAATATATTCAAAATTATTATTTAAATGGTTAATTACTATAAAAATATTAGTGAGATTTATACATTTTTTTCCCCATACTATGAGGCCTGACAACTAAGTTGTCATCAACTTGTAACGATGTTGCTAATCTCTTTTGATATGAGAGGGGTTATTCATTATGAATTTGTACTAACTGGACAAACAGTTAACCAGGTTTACTATTTGGAAGTGCTGAAAACGCTGCATGAAAAAGTTAGACGACCTGACCTTTTCGCCAACAATTCATGGCTGTTGCATCACAACAATGCACCAGCACACAGACACTGTCTGGGAGGGAGCTTTTAGCCAGTAAACAAATAACTGTATTGGGACACCCTCCCTACTCACCTGACCTGGCCCCTAATGACTTATTTCTTTACCTGAAGATAAAAGAAATATTGAAAGGAAGAAATTTTATGACATTCAGGATCTCAAGGGTAATACGACTATAGCTCTGATGGCCACTCCAGAAAAAAAGTTCTAAGATTGCTTTGAAAGGTGGACTAGGTGATGGCATAGGTGCAGAGCTTCCCAAGGGGAGTACTTTGAAGGTGACCATAGTGATATTGAGCAATGAGGTATGTAACACTTTTTCTAGGATGATTTCCCGAACTTAATTGTCCGACCTCATAAGTCTTTAAAATCTAGTCTGTATTTCCCCTTAAGCATAGCTCAGTTTGGGCTAGCGATATTTTCAATTGCTCAAAGCTCATTGTTTCATATTATATAATACATTTATAGACCCTTTCCTCTCAGTTTACTATTCCTGTCCTCTGAGATTTTTATCTTAGATAATAAAGATATATAGATATTTCAACATAGTTAGAATATGGATTTTTCCAGCTTGTTTTTTTTACTGCATCTGGCAATTTTGGGAGCTTTTCTGATTCCTGTGTTAAATATTTGGTTAATATCACCAATATGTTACAAGGTAGTAGATATTTTTTCATGGAGAAAAATGGAGCTATGGCTGAATAAAATAAACTGAATTTCTGAGTCTCCTTTCCGTGATAAATTACTATAAAAATTATTATTTTAAGAATCAACCAAAACATTAAAAACAAATTTTTTTTGTCCTTTAACAATGGAGTATAAAGTTCAGACTCAAGTTTTCCAGGTTATCTGAAATTGTGAAGCTTATGTACCAGACAAGAAACTGTATTTCTCCTGGTTCCTCATTGAATTACATAGACACTAAGAACTGCCAACATGCTGACTATATATATTTTTTAAGTCCAAAAGGCAAAAGGTGTGAGTATTCACCATTGACCTGCTTGTCAAAAACACTGAACAACATTTTTAGATGCTGACAGTTTATATGATATTTTTTTCAGTTTTGCCCTTATATCCTTCTCTCTCGGGTTTTTTTCTATCTGTGCTTTTTCAGAACATTCATTCAAGTGATGCCTGAATTTATATACTCATTAAAGCATGATCGAATTTAACTTAGTCAATGCAGACTAAGAACCTATAATTTGGAAAGGAAGATTTTAGGTGTCACTATGCGGTATAAATAAAATACAACATTTAACAAATAATCTATTGTTGATATTTAATTAATGAGTTATTGGTAGTGATGACCCTTAATATAAATATGAAAAGATTAATAGTGAGATATCCTCTAAATCAAAATACAGTGATATTTTATAGGATTTAAATTAAATTATTCTTCTATGTCTATTCTTTGTCCAGAAAATGAAAAAAAATTATGTTATTCTTCACTGTGTTAATTTATGATTAACTTCTATTTTTAATTCTTTTTAGCTGAATATTTAGTTGTTAGCAATATAAAGATATTTTCATGCTACTGTATTGCTTACCTGCTTTTCTGTAAGGTCAACTGATATTCAAGCATTGATTTTTTATAGGTTGCAACTTTTTCCTCATTAATTCAATTTGAGGACACTGCTTTGTTCACTCAGTAAACAAGCTGAAAATACACTCATCAAATATACACAACAGAATGCATCATAAAATCTTTAACTTTTCTTTTGGTAATTTACTGTGGAATATTCAAACCTCTCAAATGATTCTAATATTCCTAAATATATTCACTTCTATTTGCATAATATTGGTACACTTTCCTGGAGATATTAACTTGAGAAAATAATATCGCCCAAATTGCCCTAGATTTCCTCATTTGTTGGCATAAAACAAACAAACAAACAAAATGCAAAGATAAAAAAAAAAGAAATTGAAAAATTGGCAGAGGACCTGGAGACATTTCTCCAGAGGACATACAAATGGCAAATAAACATATGAAAAAATGCTCAACATCACTAATCATCAGAGAAATGCAAATCAAAACCACAATGAGATATCACCTCACCCCAGTTAGAACGACTATCATCAACAAGATAAATAGTAACAAGTGTTGGAGAGGCTGTGGAGAAAAAGGAACCCTCATACACTGTTGGTGGGAATGCAGACTAGTGCAGCTGCTATGAAAGGCAGTGTGGAGGTTCCTCAAAAAATTACGAATAGAATTACCATATGACCCAGCAATCCTTCTCCTGGGTATCTACCCAAAAAATCTGAAAACATTTATCCATAAAGACACATGTACTCCAATGTTTATTGCAGCTTTATTTACTTTGGCCAAGACATGGAAATAACCAAAATGTCCTTCGACAGATGAATGGATAAAGAAGTTGTGGTATATATACACAATGGAATACTATTCGGCGGTAAGAAAAGGTGATATAGGACCATTTGTGACAAAATGGATGGTTCTTGAGAGTATAATGCTGAGCAAAATAAGTCAGACAGAAAAGGCAGAGAACCATATGATTTCACTGATATGTGGTATATAAACCAAAAACAACAAAAGAACAAGACAAACAAATGAGAAACAAAAAAACTCATAGACACAGACAATAGTTTAGTGGTTACCAGAGGGTAAAGGGGGAGAGAGGTGTTAGATGAGGGTAAAGGGTATCAAATATATGGTGATGGAAGGAAAACTGACTCTGGGTGGTGAACACACCATGAGATTTATAGATGGTGTAATACTGAACTGTACACCTGAAATCTATGTAACTTTACTAACAATTGTCACCCCAATAAACTTTAATTAAAAAAAAAGATTGTCCATATCAATAATTTTGCTATTCAGAAACATTAAATAAATGGAACAATACAATATCAAAACTTTAAAAATTTTTTTCTCACTCAGCACAATGTCCTTGAGATGTATCCCATTTCTTATATGAACTCTGCATTCTTTCTCCTCTCTTTCTAGAACTACAGTGACATGAATGCTGTACTGATCTATAGCTTCTGATTTTTCTTAATGTATATTCTCTCTGTTTTCCAGATTATTCATATTGGGTACTATCTATTGACATGACTTTGAGTATACTGATTCTTTTCTCTATCATCTCTGTTCTGCTATTGAGCCCTTCCATTGAGGTGTTTCCCCCCACACACACCAGTTACTCTATTTTTCAGATCTACGATTTCTTTTTGGTTTTCTTTTTTTTTTATCCTCAATTCCTTTGCCAATATTTCCTAATGTTTGCACTTGTTTCAAGAGTGTTCATAATTGCTCTTTGAAGCATTTGTATGATTGCTACTTTAAAATACTTGTCAGGTAACTCCAACATCTCAGCAATCTCAATGTTGATATCTCTTGATTGTATCTTCTTGTGCAAGTTTTGATTATCCTGGTTATTGGTATGCAGAGTGATTATTTATTGTACTATGGATATTTTGGGTATTGCATTGTGAGACTCTGGACCTATATTATCTTTTCTTTAGCAGGCAACAATGTAGGGTACATTGGGGTTGGATGAGCATGGAGGTTCAATTCCTCATTGGTTCCCACTGACACCAGCGTGAGGTGGGGGGAGACAAGAGTGCTGAATAGCTTTGCTTGACAAAGCCTAATTCAGTCTTGTTGCTGCTGAAAGAGAGTGGAAGGTTAGCTCATCTGTTCAGCTAGACTTCAGATGGTCCTGCTTACAGGAGGCCAGGGTAAGTGGAATACTGACTAGCCCATCTCCTACCACCTTGGCAAGTTTCATTGCTCCTGGGTGTGGGTGGTGGCTCAGCTTTTTGCTGGACACCCATGTAAGTACCCTGGCAGGTGAATAATGGTAGACTATTGAAACACAACACACCTTTTAGGTGCACTGACAATACACTAGCAATAGAATTAGAGCTCTCCCTGTTTATGCCAAGTGGGAGAGGGACTATCAACTCCTAAGGTAGGCAAATTTTAAAATTGTTCCCCAATAATTTTCTTCTTAATTACCATGACCATATGTATAGAGGCATCTTGCCCATGATTGTCTTTTTTTACATAGCAAAATAGATTTTGCAGGTAGATGTAATTAAGTTTCCTAATCAGTTTACACTGAGTTAATCAAAAGGGAAATTATTCTGATGGGTCTAATCTAATTACATGAACCCTTTAAAAGCAGAGATATTTCTTATCTAGTAGCAGAATGGGAAGTCAGAGATATTCGAACCAACCAACCAACCAACAAACCAAACAAACAAACAAACAAACAAACAGATTTCATACCACTTTGGTGGCATTAAAGATGGAAGGGGCCAGAGCAAAGAGCACAAATCACACTCTCAGAGCTGAAAGCAACCCCAAGCAACAGGCAGCAAGAATTCAAAATAGGATGAGGGTGGTTGATTATACAAATAAGAGACTCAGAGATTTTTCTAAAGCGAGGGTTTTAAGTTTCCTGATTATGTCCTTAGAGTAGCATACTTAGGCCACTACCAGGCCATCTGTTGTACAGCACCTAGAAATATGTGATCTTTTCTTTCAATTACAGCAAAATTAATAAAATACCTAAGAATGAGCTTAACAAAGGATGTGAAGGACTTATACACTGAAAACTAAAAGATATTATTAAAAGAAATTGAAGAAGACTCAAATAAATGTAAAGATTTCCATGTTTTTAGATTGGAAAAATCAACATACTTAAATTGAACATATTACCCAAAGCAATATACAGATTTAATGCAATCCCTGTCAAAATCCCAATGGCCTTTATTTCAAGAAACAGAACAAAAATCATCAGATTTGTATGGAAGTCATACAAATCTGGGGTCACAAAAGACCCCAAATAGCTAAAACAATCCTAAGAAAAAGAACAAGGCTGGAGGCATCATACTCCCTGACTTCTATTTATGCTATAAAACATCAATAATCAAAACAGCATGGTATTGGCAGAAAAAAAGACACATAGACCAATGGAATAGAACTGTGAACCCAGAAATAAATCCACATATATATGGGCAGATAGTTTTTGACAAAGGAGCCAAAAACATAAAATGGAAAAAAGACAGCCTCTTCAATTAAGTGCTGGGAAAATTGGAAAGCCACATGCAGAAGAATGAAACTAGACTGCTGTCTGTCACCATACACCAAAATTAACACAAAATGGACCAGAGAATTAAACATAAGACCTAAAACAATAAACCGCATAGAAGAAAGCATAGGTACTAAACTTATGGACCTTGGGTTTCGAGAGGACTTTATGAATTTGACCTCAAAGGCAAGGGAAGTAAAAGCAAAACTAAATTAATGGGACTATATCAAACCCAAAAGCCTCTTCACAGCAAAAGAAACCATAAAAAAACAGAGGTAACCAACCAAATGAGAGAAAATATTTGCAAACAACTCCTCTGATAAGATGCTCATATCCAAAATATTAATATATGAGGAACTCATACAATTCAACATCAACAAAAAAAATCCAATTAAAAAATGGACCTGAACAGACACTTCTCCCAAGAAGACATACAAATGGCTCACAAATGTATGAAAAAATGTTTAACTTCACCAGCTATTAGGGAAATGCAGATCAAAACCACAATGAGATACCACCTCACACCAGTTAGAATTGCTATTATTAACAAGACAAGTAATAACAAATGTTGGAGAGGTTGTGGAGAAAAAGGAACATTCATACGAGTACACTCCTAGTGGGAATGTAAATTGGTACAGCCACAATAGGGAACAGTATGGAATTTCCTCAAAAAATTAAGAATAGAATTACCATGTGACCCAGCAATCCCTCTTCTGGGTTTGTACACAAAAAAATCTGAAAATATTTATCCCTAAAGATATATGTACTCTGATGTTCACTGCAGCATTATTTATGGTGACCAAGACATTCAAACAACTGAAGAGTCTTTTGATAGATGATTGGATAAAGCAGTTATGGCACATACATACAATGGAATATTACTTGGCCATAAGAATAGATGAAATACTGCCATTTGTGACAACATGTATGGATCTTGAGATTATCATGCTAAGTGAAAAAAGTCAGAAAAAATTGAGAACCATATGACTTCACTCATATGTGGGATATAAACTGAAAGCAACAAATGAACAAGACAAACAAACATACAAAAACTCATAGACACAGACAACAGTTTAGTGGTTACCAGAGGGTAAGGGGAGGGGGATGTAGTAGAAGAGGACAAAGGGTGTCAAATATATGGTGATGCAAGGAGAACTGACTCTGGGTGGTGAACAAACAATGCAGTATATAGCTGATGTATTATAGAAATGTACACTTGAAACCTGTATTATTTTACTAACCAATGTCATCCCAATAACTTTAATAAAAATTAATTTTAAAAATGTGAATTTCTGCATGTTGATCTTCATTTAATTACCTAAGGATTGCCCAGGTGTTTGAATCACTACTAGGAGTTATGTTAGAGTAATCCAAAGTTCCTGAGTTATCCTAATTCTTTGTGAAATTTTAAAAAATAATAATAATGATTTGGTTTTCTCTAATTTAGTGCTGTGATAGAACGTGAATAAGAATAATCATAATGAAAGTGATTTATGGCGATGGATTTCATTTTATGCTGGTTACAGAAAACATTGCCTTAGGACGCATTCCAGTTTGGGTACCCCTGCTAGTAAGAGAGCTGTATTTTTGCTTCAATAAAACTCTTTGCTCCCCTTAAAAAAAAAAAAAAAAAAAAAAAGAGAGAGAGAGAAAGAAAGGAAACATTGCTTTGAATAATTTTGTCTGTTTATTCACTCAATATGTATTTTTTATGAATTGTCATTTGAAACCTTTGCTATTGTATAGATTTTATTGATATGATTTCTTGTTATTAGAAAGACTAAATAATGGAGCTTAGGAGAAAATGCAAAAGAAAGCACAAGTGGATTCTGCTTGTCTTGACAGTAACGGATGTGAGCAACAGTGTAAAAATTACAGCGGTCTGGAAAAGAAGGTAGTGCCTCCTGCTAAAGGATTCTTGAAGTTTCATTGCAACGTTGATTTTACAGAAATACAGGGAATGTACATAGAAGCAGTTAGGATTTGGGGCTGCTTATCCAGAGTTTTAAAATCGATTATAGTACAAACATGAAATACAGATGTTAGTGGAAGAAGCAATAATTTCATGAATGCTAAAGGAAAACACTTAATGGTTATATAAAACTAAAAGTAAACTGGGTTTACAAATGCAGCAATATTAGTTCTCAAATTCAGTCTTGAAATCAATGAACACTGCAAAGCTAAAGTGTAATTTACAAGCTATTTCTTCATGGTTCCTTTTTACTCAAATCACATTTGGAGTCTGAGTTGTGTTTTGTGATAGAAAGTAACATTTGCTGAATGTACTGGGTGGCATTTGCAATATGCCCTTATTGAAATCCCAAATCACATTTATAAAGAAAGCTTCAATCAAAAAAGATTTTCAACCCATTTATTGATACATACTTTATAATCTCCATTACTTTCCCTTTTTTCTTAAGTATGAGTTTCTTCTAAACTGACTATTATGAAAGGAGAAGAAAATAATAATTTTTTCATAGCAAGAACACAAGATTTCAAGGTGATTTTTTACGATGATAAATATGTATTGTTGGCTAGATTTGCTGTAAGCATTCCCTGAAATGAATTTAAGATGGGTTTCAGACATCAGATGAAAAAGCATATGTAAGAATAAAAATCTTATATTTGTTACTGAAGAAGCTTTATTTCCTCCATAGATATATTACAGTAAAAAATCTAAAGATAAAGATGAAAAATTATGTTTTCTGAGTACCTACAAAATTAATTATGTCTCTCATCCCATTCCAACATTGAATTTCTATAATCTTAATTATCTTTGCTTATCACCTATTCATATAAGATAGGTAAAAATAATTAAGATTATTGTTGGCATGGAAAAAGGTTCCTTCATATGCTGTTAATGGAATGTGAATATATATATATATATATATATATATATATATATATATATATAGAGAGAGAGAGAGAGAGAGAGAGAGAGAGAGAGAGAGGATACAGAGATGATAAACTTGTATTTTTAAGTCTATTTTTAAGTTCTTGATTGCTGAGGTTGATCATTTGTTTTATAATTCATTTTACTTTTTGCTTTAATTTTATTTGAGATGTTCATTTTCACAAATGGATTTATTAATGTTCCTTTCATAATAAAATTAATTTGCAAATTATCTCTTTTATTTAGTGCTAGATTTTGAATTTGTCTTCCAGAATTTTTTGTGATGACTTTATTTCAATATAAGTTTTCATGTCTTTTGGAATTAGTGTCATTTTTCCTAAATCTGAATACCCATAATTTATTTAGTAGTTGCTTTTTTGTTTAAAAATTACATTTATTATCTAAATATCTCCAAAAGTAAAAGTCAAACTCTAGATGGTTTTTCTGATAAGTTTTATTAAGCATTTCAGGAACAAATGACAAAAATTTAACACAAATATTTTCAGAAAATAGAGGATAAGGGATGATTGACCAACACTTTTTATGAAACCATTATGACCCTGATATCAAAATCTGACAAAGACAAAAATACTGAAAAAAAAGAAATAAAAAATATGAAACAGACTATTGATAGATAAATCTCAAAATCATTTGTACATAGTTTATGGTTCCATTTATATAAACCTCTAAACAAATTGAAGCAAATTTATTTCTGCTAGTGACTGTACTTAATATACCTTAACGTTATAACAAATAACATGATTGGAAAGTGCCTAACAGATTATATAGCAAATGTTAAATTTTCAATAAAGTATTCTTGTATTAGTTTCCTAGGGCTGTCATAACAAAATACCATAAACTGGAGGGTTTAAAAAGCAGAAAGTTATAATCTCACAGTCTAGAGGCTAAATGTCCACAGTTAAGGTGGAGGCAAGATTGGTTTCTTCTGAGGCCTATGAGGGATGATCTGCTCCACACCTCTCCCCTCGCTTCTGGTGGTTTGTTGTCAATCTTTGGCATTCTTTGTCTTGTAGATGAATCACTCCAAACCTTTGCCTTCATCTTCACAGGGCATTCTCCTTGTATGCATTTCTGTTTCTGTGTCCAAATTTGTGGTTGTTATAAGGATACCAGTCATATTGAATTAGGGCCCATCCTAATAACTTCATTTTAACTTGACTACTTCTGTAAAGACCCTTCTAAATAAAGTCATAAGTGAAGATACCGGGAGTTTGGATTCCAGCATATCTTTTTTGAGGGTCACAGTTAAACCCATTACAGGGAGTAATACATTATAGGAGATAGAAAATTCATTTAACAAGTTAAAAGTTCTTGTATTGAAAGAATATGTACCTCTCCAAACACTGTGTTAAAATGGCACCTTTATAAGACTGTTCACCAAGCTCTAGCTTGTGGTGACTAAAAGCCAATTAGTCCATAGTAGTCACTGTCCAGAATTAATCTAAACCAACTCCTCTTTATCTGCTTTGATCTTCCTCTTAAAATAAATTGTTCTTTCACTTCTCATTCCACAAATAGGTTTCCATACTTAACCACAATTGGGTGGTTCCTTGATGAATAACCAGGTTTAGGTTTACTTTTCTGCTTGACTTTGTTGCTATCATCTATGAAAAGACTTTTGGTGTTCTTTTGTCTTTTCCTTAAGCCTTTTTTTTGTGTGTGTTCATGTACCAAGACTAGGTTTTGTACCATGAAAATGACTGGCTTTATCCATTCTCTGTTCAATCTCCCAGAGAAAATGCCCTTACTTATATTCCTGAACAAAGCAAAACAATTCTGTGCTCTCTTCCATATGACAGCACTTAAAAATATTTGAAGAAAACTATTTTAATGTTTTTCATGTACTACTTCTTCTGTTTCAATGACACATCTAGCCCTGGTTTGGCTTAAATTATTTTATGTACTCAAGAATAAACTTAAATATCACCTATGTAAAAATTGTTCAAGCCCCAAACTTTGGCTCTGTTAAGCATTGCTTCTACCAAACTATATTTCTCTGCATGCCTTAGATTATCTGTTAAAATTTATTGTAATTGTTTATTTAATCTTATTCTTCCCATAATGCTACCTTTCTCTTGGGTACTGGTTTACTGTTTAAATATATTTTCAATTCTAGTACAAGGACTTAAGATTTATAGGCAATCAGTAAATTAACATTGAATGAACGAATGGGTGAGTAAAAGAGTCATGAGTTCTGTGTTATCTTCAAGTTGAATACTCATCAGTTCTCCAATATCCTATTAGGCATACTAGCTATTTGATTATATACCTGAATACATACTCATTAGTCTATGCTTTGCTTAAAATATGGCAAGTAGAATTGAACAAAACAATCTTGAGTTTGTAATATAACTTCCAGTTAAGATTTCTTGCGAGTTTTTGCACTAGGAAAGACAAGTGGTATTAGAATAATCTAGACTTTGATTATAATAAAGTACCTGTGATGGTGAATTTTATGCATCAACTTGACTGTGCTAAGGGATGCCCAGATAGCTAGTAAAATATGTTTTCTGGATGTGTCTGTGAGGGTGTTTCCAGAGGAGATTAGCATTAGAATCTGTAGACTGTGTAAGGCAGATTGCCCTCTCCAGGGCTGGTGGACATCATCCAGTTTGTTGAGGGCATACATAGAACAAACAGGTAGAGGAGGAGGGAATTTGCTCTCTCCTTGAATTGGGAGATTCATCTTCTCTTGACCTCCAACTTTGGTGCTACTTGTTCTCTGTCTTCGGACTCCCACCGAGACTTGTGCCATGGCACTCCACTCCCACCCTCTATTATTGGGCCTTTATATTTGAACTGGGACTTAAACACCATCGATTTTCCCTGGTTCTCATACCTTCAGATTTGGACTAAATTATACCACCAATTTTCCTGGTTCTCCAGCCTGCAAACAGCCGATGTGAGATATCTCAGCCTCCAAAATTTCATGAGACAGGTCTTATAATAAACACAGATTTTTCATCTCTGGAGAAGCCTGATTAATACATCACCCAAATTTTAACTACTCTAAAAATGGTGTTATTCTTTCTCTTATAACATTGCAGGGGTGGGCAGATATACTGTGACTGTTCATTTGGAGCCCATAGTAATAATACCTGCTCTGTTGTCCTCTATACATAGCATGCAAATTCAGCCTTGAGATTTTCAGCGAGAAGGGAGAAACATTACAGTGGCACAAGCATGGGGGCTTTTTATTAACCACCTCTCAAAATCATGTGTGCTTTTTGTAGAACTCAGTAACCTCCAAAACTTATTGCACAGCAAACGAAAAAATACAGCTTAGTCATGTGCTTTGAAAGACAAAATCAACTGTAGAGATGAGATAGCAGTTCCAAACATGCTATAGAGACAGTCTTTTGTCAGAAAGATTGTCAGGAAGGTATACTTAAGGGAGTGAGATAATGACCTGACTATTGAGGCAAATAAAACTTTAGCTAACTTTTTAGAGAGAGCACTATGGAAAAGGTACTGTTCTAAGTGAATATAGTTATAGAAATATTAACTTAGTGTATATATATATATATATGTATACATACACACACGCACATACACACACAGATAACACTCACATACATACATATTCATTTAAAAATGATAAAAACACTATGAGATATACAAGGTATGATACTTAAGTTCACAAACTCATCCTAGAAACAGTGCTACATACCTTATTGCTGAATATCACTATGGTCACCTTAGAATTGCTTCCCTTGGGAAGCTATGCACCAGTGCCAGCGCGTCACAGATAGTGCCGTGTGTGCTGGTGCATTGTCATGATGCAAGAGCTCCTTCGAGACCATTTTTGCACACACCTTTCTCATGCCAAGATTTTCAGTGAAGATTTTCCTAACTGTTTCTCTATCGATGTTTACTTGGTCTGCTATGCTTCTTACAGTCAACTGATGATTTTGACACTCAATTCAATGAATTTTTGCAATATTTTCATCAGTTCTGCTCCTTACTAGCAGCCCTGACCTCTCTTCATCAGTGACACATTCTCTCTCCTCGGAAAAACGTTATTTCATTTGTATACTGCCATTTTCTTTGAGCATTATCCTCTTAAAACTTGGACTAACATGTCCTTGATTTCCCTTCCACTCCTGCCAAGTTGAACAAGAAATTTAATGTTTGTTTCTTGCTCTATCTAGTTCAAGCTCAGACATTTTCGAGATGGCACACAGAAACATGCAACAACAGTAATGAACACCACTCAGCAAGACACTGCCACACATTGACATGAACACAGCTGTGAGACACTGATATACTAAGGCTATGAAACCTTACTGAACTGTTCGTACAGTGCTGCCAATGTAAGCGCATGGTGGCAAGTTCACGAACTTAATTGTCATACCTCGTGTTTGTGCGTGTGTGTGTGTGTGTGTATGATGTATGATTGCTCTGATTTTACAGAAGAAAACATAAGCCTGGAATGTTCCCAGGTTACATATTGACATGAGAAAGATTTAGAATTGAATATACATTGTTTACTCTGGCAGCTGAACTTTGAACCATCACACTGTAGCCTAACCTTGACTACTGTAAGCAGGAGAAATAAAATAAATAAGATTTCAAAATAAAACAGGCTCAGGAAATGGACTGACTGCAGGAAGGTAAGGAATACAACTTTATAAATGCTTCCATTATCTAATGTATGAGTATATTTTGAAGTCTTAGTAAGGTCACGTCAGTCTGCTAGATTTAAGAATTATAGCTGCAACTCTACAGTTGTAGAGAGTTATTCATATCTAAATTAAACTGCTTCACCATCTATCTATGCCTGAAAAATAGTATCAATTCTTCACAACATTTAAGATGTGCCATCTTGATAGTGTGTGTTCATACAACATTCTTTTCTAGCTATCCTTATAAAAAATAAAAGAAATATTACCAGATATGCAAGAAGTGCTTGTGGATAATCAACTTAGATACTGTGGTTGTAGAAGAACCAAATATTTGAACACAGCTGCTAAGTTCTTTCAAACTGGGGGAGAAAAAGATCACCATATGAAAATTTATATCAGAAATTTTATGTTTTTGGCTCTATTGTGTATATTGATTTAAACACTTGTACAATTTTGTTCTTCATATTCATGTCTTTAATTCTTACAGTTCTTTTTTTTATGTGGTGTAGCTAGAAACTTATTTTATCTTTTTTGCACAAATAGACAATCGTTCCAACATCACTTATTGAAAAGTTAATCATGACCAGCTGTTTTCTGCACTGCCTCATCTGTCCTATCTCATACTTTCACGTAAAACTGAGTATGTTTCTAGGTCTTCTATTGGTCAGTAATACCTACAGGTATTTGGATAAGTCAGTCCTCATAGCTAATACTTCTTCCAATTTTATTTTTGTTGTTCTTTGTGGTCCACTATTTTTCTTATAATTTTTAAGATTAGCTTGTCAGTTCATGAAAAAACCTTTTGATTTAAATACAATTGCATAAAATGTATATATTTCTATATAAATTTATGTCTTCTTTTAGGTCTATTGATATAGATTTTGTACTTTTCTCTGAAAAGGTCTTCTATATATTTTATTAAAATAAAGTTTATAAAATATGTCAGACCTCTTAACATTTTATTTGATTTTTTGTTTGCTATCTACATGATATATATAAAAATAACAAATGTTTCTAATTGGGATGTTTGAGATATAAAGTTTTGATGTAGATATTGTATAATCTCACATATAAATATTATCTACAAAGTTTCTTGAAATTCTGGTGAAGATAATTATAAGCATGAAGAAAAATCCGTTTTTGTATTTTACTTTTCAAACATAAAATTCATTATTATTTTTAATTTCATCAGCTACTGATTTCATTATGTAATACCTATAAAACAGTATATGTTTCTAGTTTTTATATTTGGTTTGGTGATTTATTTTTCTAGAAAGTTGTACATTTTACTTGTTAAATTTATAGCATTTATTTTTTTCATGGCATCTTATGATGGTTTTTTAAAGTCTTTATTTCTAATATTATTTTTCATACACTTTTTTATTCCTTGATTTATCTTGCCAGAGTGTGCCTATCTTATTAGCTTTTTCAAGGAAACATACTTTTAGTCTATATTTAAGATACCAATTTTTATCCAGTTATAAAATTAGCATATACAGTCTGCACTTGCAAACATATAGAACTCATGAAATTAAAAAGGGCTTTAACTGTTTAATTATTTGATTGTGTTACAGAATTTTAAAGGATGAGTTCCCTCAAGAATTGTCAATCATATTGAGTTAATTTAATAATTCCAATACTGAGATCATTTTAATGTAGAACCATGAACCTATGTTATTATTAATCTTTATTAAACATTGATTTTTCCTTTGGAAAAGTAAGGATGGTTGACTTTCAAAGATTGATATCATCAAGGAGTGTGAAGGAAATCTTATATCTTCTTTCCTCTTAAACATTTGACACACTGCCAAGGAGAAGGGAATGCTAGCTTGGACTGTACCACAGTGTGAAATTCTAGAAGTATTTCAGATATAGGAAAGGTCCAGACAGAGCACTTTGAGCTATCTAAAAACCCTTTGGTATAGCCACTATGGAAAACAGTATGGACATTTCTCAAAAGATTAAGAATAGAATTACCATATGACCCAGCAAATCCTCTTCTGGGTATCTACCCCCAAAATCTGGTAACATCTATAAAGATATATGTACCTCTATGTTCATTGCAGCATTATTCACAGTGGCCAAGACATGGAAACAACCAAAGTGTCTTTCCACTGATGATTGGATAAAGAAGATGTGGTACATATATACAATAAAATATTATTCGGCCATAAAAAAAGATGAAATACTGTCATTTGTAACAACACGGATGGATCTTGAGATTATCATGAGAACTGAATAAATCAGATGGACAAAGACAGGAACCATATGACTTCACTCATATGTGGGATATAAAACTGAAAGCAACAAAGAAACAAGACAAACAAACAAAAACTTATAGACACAGACAATAGTTTAGTGGTTACCAGAGGTTAAGGAGAAAGAGGGCACTAGAAGGGGGTCAAATAAGGGTGACAGGAGATTTGACTGGGTGGTGAAGACACAATGCAATGTATATATGATATATTATAGAATTGTACACTTGAAACCTATACAATTTTTCTAACTAATGCCACCCCAATACATTTCATAAAAATTTTAAAATATATAAAAATAAAAATATAAGAAAAAAACATTTCACCTCAGGATGAGTAATCAGAGTGGAAGACAAAACATGCTATTAGTGAAATGGAAGAAAACAAAACAAAACAAAACAAAACAAAACAAAACAAAAAACCACCTTTTTTGTTTTCCTTTAATTTTGACAAAGCTGCCAAGCAAAAATATATGGATCTTCCTCAATCAGCAATACTGAATCTTTGGCCTTAAAGGTCAGAGTTCCACATAGGTTAATAGATTTTTTGACACTAAAAGAGAGGCTGGAATCAATTACAGCACTTCATCATGTCGCAGCTTTTTTTCCCCCAAAGATAGAAGGATAATGATAATTTGTCACTAGCCCAGCCATTTCTCATTAAGAGAGGTTTTTATGAAAAGCTGAGTTTCACTCTTACAATGAAGGCTGGCAACTAACAGCTTTGATATTAGAGAGGATTGGAAAATAATCATTTCACTTATCAAAATGTCTGATTTTTCACTTTGTAAAGTGAATCACATGACTTGTCAGACATTCACATAGTTTGCAGGCAAATGTCAGAATTGATTTTATTCCTAGTACTTTCTATGCATGGAATCAACAGAATACATATAGTTATAGGAAACAAATGTATGACTATATAGGTGAGTAGGGTTTCAGACTGTTACTCACCAAGGTCGTGGTTACAAAAATAGCCAAAATTCATCTTGAGGAGTTTTAATGAGATCTAAGAAATCAGATATTTGAAGTACTGACCAATACACCATGTTTGGTGGAAGTGGCATAGAACTGTGGTGCTTGTCTGTGTTACTTGAATATCTTCCAATTTATTGTTCACCTTCATCATCGTCTTTGCCTGCTGGTAAACCCAAATTAACTTTGTGATAGTTTCTTGTCTATTTAGTATTGGAGAAAAGACACAGATAAAAGTGACAATTTAGATAATTTTTATAGGGCCTTTTAGGATGAGAAAATTTACTATCCAAAACACAAATAAAATTTTAAATTCAAAGAGCTAATTAAGCTAAGTTTTTCCCCCTAAAAGATAATACATAACTAATAAAATAAGGAGTTTCGTTTTCATTTTTAATAATAGAAAATCGAGAAATGTTTTTCTGTTTTTCAAATTGCTGTTTTCAAATTCCTAGGTTGATAGATACATATGGCAATCGCCTCTCCCTGCCACTCTTTCCCTTTCCTTCATCTGAACTAAACATGAAATCATTTCTACAGGTAAAGCAGATAACTTTTAATGAAATGAACTCGGAAATGGAAATTATAAGATTTTAAAAGATTACATTGATTGTCCTTTAATTAGGATGGACATTCTATGAGAAATCCCTTTGTGATGGTGGGGGACAGAGTCCCAGAGAGCAGTTTCCAGGCTCTCGGCCTCACATGGAAAGGTGTTGGCTCGGGTAGTAGATTGCCATCAGCTGTAACCAGTTGGCTGATTGGCCACTGATATAATTGCCGTGGCTATGTTGGTTGGTTGGTTGGCAGGCAGGCAGGCAGAGAACCGGAGGGTGGATTGCGGATCCTACTTCGTGTGTCTCATCCAGTCGCAAGTGAGACTGGGGTGCAGGACACCTTGTTGGGGTACTCGTGGCTGTTTGCTTTTGTGTCTCCAACCCAGCCGCCAGCGAGAATATAGTGGTGTGAACCGCCTATCCATGGCTCCGTTGGTGTTCATTTTTGGCCTCACCTTTTCCTGCATTCCTATGTGGGGAGCAGGACCAGAGTCCCTGCATGACAGATGGACTCTGTCATGACAGCCAGATCTCTGAAGTTTTTCTGCAAGGCTAGAAACAAGATACAGTGGGGGAAAGAAATTCGGGATACTTCTGGAACCAAGGTTTAGAACCCCTGGAAACTGCATAAAATAATTGGGTAAGATAAAAATAGAGAAAAAGGATAGAAAAATATACTGGAGGAAGAATTATTTATAAAATAAAGAAGGTGGTAGAAGAGTGGTGAAGTGGTGAGGAAACGAGTAAGGAGGTTTCATCTTGAGGAAGGGAAGAAATAAGAAGAAAGGGAAATAAATCTTATTTTAAAACTCTTGTCGATGTTATTTAAAAGTAAAGAGGTTTCATTCTGTAGTGTTAAAAAATAACAAAATCACTTTGCTTAACTTTGTAGATAACACATATACCATGCATATTTCTTCAAAGATTATTAGTAAGAAAAATAAGTAGTGAAATAGCTAAGTGACTGTTATTTATTAATTGTATAGATGATGTCACATTCATTTTTTTCTTCACTAATTATTATCTCTCTACTGAAGAAGTTTTATTTCATATGTGACAGAATGCCAAGTTGAGAGTATATTTCTATTTTCTTCATTAATATTCATTCTTTTAGGGTGATTTAAAACTATTATCATCAGAAAAACTGAAAGAATATATAATGTATTTATTGGTATTTATTTCATGTGTGATAACACAAGTTTCATCTGAGGACAGAGCTAGGAAGAATACTTACAAAAATTTTATTAAAACTTTATTTTTTACTGTGGTTTTAAGTTCACAATAAAATTGAGGGGAAGGTACAGAGATTTCCCATATATTCCCTGCCCCATATATGCATAGCCTCATTGTAAACATCCCCAACCAGAATGGTAACATTTGTTACAACTGATGAATTGTGCATTGGCACATCATAATGACCTGAAGTCCATAGTTTATGTTCAATCTTGGTGTTGTACATTCTATGGGGGTTTCGACAAATGAATAATGACATGTATCCATCATTACTGTACCACACATAGTAATTTAACTGCCCTAAAATCCTCTTTGCTCTACCCATTCATTCCTCCCAGGCACCTAACCCCTGGCAATCATTTCTCTTTTTACTGTCTCCATAGTTTCACCTGTTCCAGAATGGCTTCGTTCACTTACTAATATTCATTTAAGTTTCCTCCATATCTTTTCACGGCTGGATAGCTTTTTCTCTTTTTCTTTATACTGCTGAATAATATTCCATAGTCTTGGTATACCACAGTTTATCCACTCACCTACTGAAGGACATCTTAGTTGCTTCCAAGAGTTGGCAATTATGAATAAAACTCTATAAATATCCATGTACAGGTTTTTGTGCAAACATACATTTTCAGCTCATTTGGTAAATACCAAGGAGTGTGATTGCTGGATCATATGGTTTGGAGTATGTTCAGTTTTGTAAGAAACTGCCAAACTGTCTTCCAAAGTGGCTATATCATTTTGCATTCCAGCAATGAGTGAGCGTTCCTGTAGTTCCACATCCTCCCCAGCATTAAGTGTTGTCAAAGTTTCAGATTTTGGCCATTTTAAGAGATGTGTTTTAATTTGGATTGTTGTTTTAATTTTCATTTCATTGATGACATATGAGGTGGAGCATTTTTCATATGCTTATTTACCCTCTGTATATCTTCTTTAGTGTGGTGTCTATTCAGGTCTTTGGTCCATTTTTAAATTGGATTATTGGTTTCTTGTTGTTGAGTTTTAAGGCTTCTTTGTATATCTGGGATAATAATCCTTAATCAAAAGGACACTTTCTTATTTTATTCTTTTTCTTACAACTTATCCCTTCATCAAAAACTCAATTGACCCAGAGATACAATAAGAATCATCAAGACTAAGATAAAGTGAAGGACATTCACCTGAAAGAACAGTAAAAGTCCTAGCATATTATAGTAGTAATAGAGACGATAAAAATTCAGATCATCGTCTGAAATTGTCAGTCTCCATTCTCTTGTAATTTAGATCCAGTAGAAATAAGATTTTAATTATGTTAATATGAAGCAGAAGTATGCCACATCAGAAGCAAAATTAGAGCAACATTAAATTTTTAGTATAGACTTTGTATTATTAGAATAGTTGTAGTTGTTAGGAGAAATTCTGAAAAGTGTCTTTTCTAACTTCTAGAAATATACATTTTCAAAGTCCAGTCAAAAACATACGGTAATTAAAAATATTGGTAGGATAAAAATAATCCCAAATTGGATTCTGCAATGTAGAATTTATAAGGACAATATTCCATTATTTTTTAAAGTTGTCATTAGGCATTCTGACTATATAACGCTATGGAAAATTCTACATTTATTATACAATAAAGACAACCTTGGATTTTGTATAAATTCTGAAATAGCAAAAAGCACACTAAAACTAGGAAACCTGTTTCATCTTGTTTTTTATGCAAATAAATAATCTGGCTTGGTGAAAATTCGTTAACATGTATATATTTTTTTTATCTTTTGCATCTGTGACTTAATACTATATAACCCAGTTTACGTTGGATTGAATAGTTTTAGTTTATCCTTGTATCCTAGTGAAATATTAATCATGTACCTTTTACTGTTTAAAGGGTGTTGCTTTGGATTATATATTATAATTATAACCATTCTTATGTACATAGACACACACATTTTTGTATGGCATTTAAGCCTCTCTGAAGTTTATCTGTGGAACCTATGAGGAAGTGGTTCTTAAATTTTAGTATGCATGCACGTCTCAGGGTGCTTGTTATATACCACATATAGAGTCTAGGTTCTCTCCAAAGTTGTCATGTTCAGCAGCTCAATTAATGGATGACAAAAATCTTTTTTTCTCAGGTGGCGATTTTCAGTGCTGTTTGGTGCTATGCAGTTTGCTGATTTCAGGCCCATGGTAGAACTTTTCTTTTTCTTTTTTTCTTATTTCTTTTTTTGTGTGTGTCCCTCTCTGTTGTTAGATAGGAAACGAGACTAGCCTCGCCATTACATTGAATACAGAATGATATTTGTTACTTCTAGGCTGAGACATTGTTTTCTTGGCACAGTGATAGGCAACATTTGAGATGGTACTGATCTGCCAGCCTGATTCCTGAGTAACTATGGTTAACAGAGATTCCTTTATTGCTGTCCCCTGATGATGTCCGTGAAGTATGAATGAGAAATAAGTTTTTCCACTTTAATCCATGGATTTAAATTTGTTTTTTGATCGTTAGTCAGATCTAGCCTATCTTGTTTTATATATGGGTGGTTTGGTCCACACTTTGCAAACATTGGATCGAATGTTTATTGATCCAAAGTTTTTTTATACTAGAAGAATTCCAATAAATTAAGTTCCAATATGTAAAGATTGTATATAAGAGAAACAATGATAAAAGATTTTTGAAAGCTATTTCTTAGATGGTAAATGGAACTAGGGGAGGGAAAAATCAAGAGAAAGAGGTGTTGCAAGAATATCAAATGGTATTATGTGTCAAATGCTGTGAAGTTAAGTAAAATAAGGACTGAAGGCATACATTGGATTTAGTTCCATGGCAGCCATTTTGTGCTTGGCAAGGAAAGAATTTGTGAGGCGTATGGATAGATCAATGATAAAGAAGTGTACTTACATTACCAGTACAGATTACTTTTTTGAGATATTTTACTATGAGGGGAAGAAAAGTAATACAGTAGTATCTGGGACAGATAGATGGTACTGGGAGGGATAGTTGCAATTATGTGAGATACTAGAACAGTGTATTTTTCAATCCTGTACATTAAGATCATTAAATGGATAATATTTAAAAAAAATTTTTAAAAAGATATTCAGGACCTACCACTGGCCAATTAGCCAGAATCTCTAGGTGTAAAAGCACATCACATGAGTATAATGTAAAGTCATATTATGAGAACTGTCAAAAACATATTTGAATCCTAATTGTAAGAATCTAGTGGACTGAAATATCTCTTAGAAATAGAAAAAATAATAGACAGTAACAGGGTCCTAAGACTTCCACAGAATATGAGACCACAGCTGAGGTAAAGAGATGAACTTTAAGTAAAGAGAAAGCATTTTTAGTATATTGATTATTATGCTAAGCGAAATAAGTCAGATAGAAAAATCAAGAACCATATGATTTTGCTTACATGTGGGATATAAAACTGTAAACAGCAAAGGAGCAAGACAAACAAACAAAAAACACAAAAACTCATAAACACAGACAATAGTTTAGTGGTTACCAGAGGGTAAGGGTGTTGGGGGGTGGGAGATGAGGATAAAAGGGATTAAATATATGGTGATGGAAAGAGAACTGACTCTGGGTGGTGAACACACAATGTGTTGTATGGATGATGTAATACAGAATTGTACACCTGAAACCTATATAACTTTACTAACCATTGTCAACCCAATAAACTTTAAATAAAAAAAGAAAAGAAAGAAAAAGAGAGAGAGAGAAGGTATTTTTTCTCACATTACAATATCAGGGAAAGAGGAGAATGTTTACAGTGTATATAGTTCTGTTTATTAGAGAGACAAAGTTGACAGAGTTTGCATCTGATAGAAACTTTTATTTTTCTCAGTGCAGCAGAGGAAAAGTAATATTCTGAGTATAAAGAGATGTAAGGAGTTCAGAGGTTTAAGGAGAGCTAACTTACTGGAAAAACATTGTGACCTCTCTGGGAAATATCAAAGTTCCTTATAAGACCGAGAACCACAAATTATAAACTTCTTAGATGTGTAATTTTTTCCCCCCAGAAATATCCAGCCATACGATTATATCATGGACAAAGCTTCTCATCGGGTTCACTGAGGATGGAGATTTGCTATGAGTAATAATGGGAAAAGAGTGGTGCAGAGAGATCGGGGTGTTTTCAAGACAGTGATTGAAATGAAAGTCTTGCTTGGAATTAAAACTGAATAATATGGAGGAAATAAAAGGAAGATAGCACTGATTTTACATTATATACTGGTGGTCTGTATGATACCAAGGACAGGAAAATCATTTTCATGGACATTGCTGTGTTAAAATAAAGAGAAGGGTTAGGTTGGAAAGAATAGATTTAGAAGTCTTCATTGATTAATGATGAATGAAAGGAAAATTTGGAGACTGCTACATTGAGGAGGAGTTAATTAACTCACAGGAGCAGGATCTATAAAGTTGGGAGAGCCACTACTTAGAAAAAGCACTGGAGAGCTGTGAAGACACCATCTGTGCCATCTGACCTTGACGTACATAGGGTACGAGAGAGAGACAGGTGTGGTAGAGCATCATAGGTTTTCCAGTCTTAGTTACAGTATTGGAGGTAGAAATATTGAGATATCATGAGTTAGTGAACATTACAATGAAGCTGATAGGAGTTGGGATGATATTGGGAGGAGATAAATCCTAAGAAATCTACTTTCTGAAGGTCTTCACATTAGAATTGCTACTGATACCCTAGAAATAACTAGAGTGTCTTCTGCTTTGGGGCAAGGAAGGTAGATTTTTGTCCTACAATCTCTGAGCATCTTTTCCAATGCTCTTCCCTTCATATGAAAATATCAACACTTCAACATTGCCTAAATTAAGTGATGATATTAAAAGAAAGATAACTGACACAAAATAGAAAAGATTTAGGCGTGCCTAATAGGCTCTAGGCCACTTTCCTCAGAGATAGTGTTCTACCTACATGGAAACAATATCCTGTTAACCATTTTAAGCTGTGTCAGTTTCTGTTCTCATTGTTTGTCAGAGGTTAATATAGAAATAATGGAAGTGGGTCTCCAAGTGAATCTCCAAGTGAACCCAGTTTCTTTGAGATCTTGTCATATTTTCTTATAAAGGCTTCACGACTAATATAGTTTAGACTTTTATGTGTGACTTTTAAAATATCAACACGAATTTTCATCAGTCATGAAGTAAAAACCACCTCAGCAATTTGAACTGAGGCAAATTTAATGTAAATCAGTATTAACTAGTAAAAAAGCGTGACTACTAAAAGGCTTGCAAATAAGGACTGTACAGCAATATCACATACAAGGGAAAACTACTTCCAGGGCTGGGAAAAAGTAAATAAGGAAGAGACTAAGAACTTAGGAGAACATCCTCTGGCCTCACCTCCATCTGTCCTGAGGCTGAGATTCTGAACTTGATGAAGAATGTATACCTGCCCCAAGAAACACATAGTTTACTGGAGGCAGAAGAAGTTGACAGAATAGGTGAGGACGGTTGGTGTGAACTATCAGGAGATGGAGGAATTCATGAGAGACTGTGAGCAAGCCAAAGCCAGTTGTAACAATGGTCAAGTAGATGGCCAAGAAACTTGCTGAGGGGTGCAGGTGAACTGAAGCTGGTCTGCAAGGACCACCACTGAGATAAGCACCACTGGGCCTTCCACAGGCCCAAGTGCTAGCAGGCCTACTTATAAAACAATAACATTATAACCAGGGAGAAAGACATCTGACTTTTGCTATAGCCTCACGATGACTTTCCCTATCCTCTACGAAAAGACCTAACATTGCTCTAGTTGGCAAAGCAGAAATGTTTACAGAATTCAGTCCCAGAAGCATCATCACAAATAGCATCTCAAAAAAGCATAGCTTTAGAACTCAGAGGAAATACACTGGTAACTGTCACAGCTTCTATGTGGAAAAATCAGAAAACATTTAGTAATTCTGGGGCCTCCAAATCAGAGAAGCAAAAATAACTATCATGTACACACAATTACCTATCTGATTTTAGGCTTGAACGTATTCATTCCCAAAGATGATTTTCAGAGTAATTAAACAGTGTGAGCAATGTTTTATATTAAAATGCCAATTCAAACTGATATGTGACTGAAAAATCTATAAAAAGCCTTGATACATAAAGACTGCTTTTATGTAATACATAAAGATGACTTTTATAGGTGATGACTTTTATTTTGTAAAACATTTGAAATATGTCCCTGTTTTAAATGTTGATGTAAATGGAGATACCAGCTGGAGCAAGCCCTGCTGTCTAAATATTTGCTCAATCTATGGGCCACCATCACATATCATTCACTTAAAGTACATTGTGCTTTTGGTTAATTGTCTTCTTCCTTAGTTTCTTCTCTGGAAATATAAATATTCCCCAGAGGATTATCCTGTTTTACTGCTTACAGCTACTTCTAGATTCAAATGCATACTCCATTTTTAAATAGTCATTACTATTCACAGAAGTAAAAAGTTCTCCTCTGGTTCTCATATAAATCCTAAAATTTATTCTTATCAAAAGCCGAATGCTACACTTAAATATTAGTCTAAAATCATAAGTATTCTAAATTTTCTCAGATGTTGATATCTTGAGGTGGACTTGAGGTTATCTTGCTCGACTGCCTATATTTTCCATTTGAGACAGAGGCAAATGTGTGTAACTCATGATCAAGTTTACTTACTGCAGGGACACAATAAGACCCAACTCATCAGACTATCCAGTTTAATTTGGCTTCCTCTTATTCCTGGTTAGGTAAAATGAAGACAATGGGCGGATAAAGTGGAAGGGCTTAAGAGAGTGCATAGAGAATCATGAAAGACAAAATGGGATCATTGTGCTAGACACCTCAGAATTTTAACTAGGACATGCCCTGCCTCTGACTCTATCTACAATTTCCCCTGCATCACTCCCACTCATTGTTTAAAAAAAAAAAAAAAAAAAATTCCTCCAGCCAATCAGATGATTTTTTGTGGCTGTTGTTGCTTGTATTGGTCTCTGTGCATAACAGCATACTGACTCACCTAACTGCTTTTATATTTCTCCCTGAATTGACTTTCTAGACTAACCGAATCGTTGGGTCTTTTGTGATGCTTCACGTATTAATGGAATCCTGTCTGTAAAAGATAAATAGCATTGTTAATCAGCATCTATAAACCATGCTTAACAAATGCAATACAGAACTACCAACAAGAAAATTTAGTTTCGTTTCTTAATTTGCCTTTTGTCAATACAAGTCATGAAGAATGGCAAAAGATTTCCAACAGTTACTGGACTGTGGGGAAAAGTGAGATCACCATGTGTGGCATTGTCATTGGCACATTTTGAGGAGAATCTTACATTGAAAATAATTTGGCATGAACACGAGTTTCTGGAAAGTAGCTAGTGTAGGTCATCCCAGCGGGTACGCAGTCTCAAGAACATTATTAGATGAAATAGATACACTTGAGGGTATTTTTCCAATTCACAATGACCTGTTATTCCTGAGATTTGCCTCCCTAACCCCAGGATTAAGTGCTTCTATTGTACTATGTGACACTGTCATTTTGGCTACAATTAATCAGAGGAGAGATAAACTGCTGTTTCATGCTGGGCCAATCATTCTGGATTGTGATTCACAGACAGTGTTGAATTTCTCTAGATGAGCTGGAATTACAAATTTAAACTCAGGAACTGTGGGATGCCCATTCTCAAGTATGAGAATGGGAAACAATGTGTTTTTAGCATTGAAAACTGAGGCAGATATTAGAGAGAAGCTGAGTGGACTGTAAGAGAGGGGATTCCTTTTGTCTTTTTAGTTCCTGGTCCAATTACTTGGAAGTAACAATTGCTCTTTTTTTCTATCCTTTCACTAATTCCATTTATTTTTTTCCTTAAGCTAGTTCTACTTATTAATTTGAGGATAGTTTTAAAAATCAGTCTTACTCTTTTAATGTATACCACAATTCTTTCCATCAGATCATCAAAATGTATAGCACATGTGTACAAGTGCCTTATATAGAATGAATGCTCAAATTAAACCATACAGAAAGGTCAATGGAATTAATAAATCATAAAACTGTGTGGCTTATATTGCAAATAAACCATAACACAGGTAAACGTTTTTCCTTTAACATTCACTGTTTCTATCTATGCCAACACAGAAGCTTCAGAAAAGTATTTTGCCAAATTATTGCTGTTTTTTAAAAAATTATTATTAATTATTATTACTATTATTATTATAATTAAAGACTGCCCTGTCCCTCAGCCAGCCGCACCCCTTTAATCCTGCCTTGTATTACTCACAATACAAACTCAAATCCCAAAGATCTGGGGCGCCTAAGGGACTGGAATTTTGTCAACAAGGATAAACAGTATTCTGAGTAAAAAGCTAGTGGCCTCACCATGAGACTGCAAAGCTACTCTGCATGAACTTTTCCTGAGCATGGCTATCCTGAAGCCAGATTTTCTTTCTCTCTGTGGTTTACTTTTCGAGAAAAGTCTTCTTCTGTATGAGCTTGGATTTAACCCAGGTCACTCTGGGCCTTTCTACACAGATGAGGTCTCACCAGGGATACAGTTTCAGTGGCTTAACTTGCCGCAGTGTTGGTCTTGGAGAGAAGTATTTCATTCCCAGATACAAATGTAGAAAACAGGTAAACATAAGGTGTTCACTAAAGTGAAAAATGTGAGCATGGACATTTTTAAAAATGTCTGGTTTTGGTGTCAGGGTAATGCTGGCTTATAAAGTGACTGTGGAAGTCTTCCCACCTCTTCTAGATTTTGGAAGTGTTTGAGAAGAATTGGTATTAACCCTTTTTTGAGTGTTTGATAGAATTCACCAGTGAAGCCATCTGCTAGGAGGTTTATTATTATTATTTTGTAAATCAAGGCAAATGAGTGACACATTTCTTTAACTTTTAGCTATTTGATAGCATTTCTTGGCAAATTTTGCAATACAGATGCTATAGCTAATATAAGGAAAAACAAGAATAAGTAGTTTTGAGACATGTTTATTATTTAGGATCTTATGGACAAGCAAACAAACAGAAGTCTGTGTTAATAAGATAAGTAAAAACTGAATATCAATAATATAAAATATGTTTTGTTATTAATGTTAATATTGATAATAGTGGTAACAGTGAGGTGCTTTGAAGTACTAGTCGTATTGCAACTAATATTTGACAAGCATCTATTTTGTGCCAGGAACTCTACTACAACATTTATGATTTTCTCATTAATCTTCGTAGCAACTATTATAATGGTTATTATCATTTTACAGATGAGACAATGAAAGCTTAGTGGCACTAATAATAATTTTTAAAGGTTTGTGGAATTTAATTAAGTATTTTAATTTTACATTTTGAGAGGATGGACTTTAGTATGTGAGAACCATACTTTAAGTGTGAAACATACTCATTATAATTTTTCTTTTGATACTTTCTCGCCTGCTACTTTCGTCGTCCTTGAAGCAGGCCTTCTTCATATCCTAAATTATTTAGTAAAGATCATAAAAAAGTCATTTTTATATCTTCCACCCAAAGTATTTAACCCAAAATATTTTTTCCTAGTGCCAGCCAGCTAAACATTATTATCAGGGGAACAGAAGTACCTATATCTTTTACTGTTCTTTCTTCAATTTTTCATGTTTTTTCTTTCTGATGTTAATTTTTTCCTCAGGGTATGACATCTTCTGATATTTGAAAATAAATGCCAGGTTTAGAATGACTAGGTTGTTAAGATTATAAATGTGTATTCCCAGACACTTGAACATTGTTCACAAATTGGATTTTTAAAATGTTAGCAATGTTCCCTCGGAGGGATTAATCTCTCCTTCAATAGCGATGGGGAGAAGGAGGAGCATCTTAGGTGCAATATTCCACTGACTTTATCACATTCAGTTTTTAAAGCTCAAGACCCCAACTTATCTCTTGAGAAATTTTTCACCTCTTTATCTCATATTTCTGCTCAGCTTGCCACATCACTCATTTTTAGTGCATCTCCAGAATTTTGTCTATGTATCCTAAACATGTTTTCAACCCTATTTTCATGCCAGTTCATTGTAGTTCAAGGAGTTAAGGTAAGTGCGTCACTTAAAACATTTTATTTCACTATTTTCACCTTGTAAAATCCAGAGGGGTGGTAAGTGTGAAAGCATCTTAATCAAAGCTAGGACCATCCCTTCACTGTATTAGGAACACTTCAGGCTTATCAGAGGAACACCTCTAATTTGGAAATTCTCGTCCTAAGGAGGAAGTCTAAAAGCACATTTTGTTCTTCCTTTGCTCCTAGATACTAATAACTAGACCTTGTAGGACAATGTTTTGAAAATTCAGTAATATAATCCCTTCTCTGATCTAAAGAATTGCCCGTGGTGTGTAGAAACTTGGCAGTGAGGCTGAATCTTGCCAATTGGCACAGTACTCCATGGTCTCTTTCCACTGACATCTGAGAGTCCTCTTCAAATTCGGCATCGCACTACAACTGCTTTTTCTTTTTAGAGACATTCACAAGATACCTATTTATTCAATCATGTTGCTGCACACAGAAGACTAAGTCAATTATTATTTCAGGCACATGAACCCTAAGTATTACACACTACAAAACATACATAGAAACCACTAAGGTTTCAAATTTCCTAAGAATAGTTTTTCAATTATTGGAAAATATTATATTAACTATTTTGAGCTAAATCTAAAAATTTCAAACATTCTTTTTAATTAAAAAGAAAGAGAGCAAAAAAGTCCACATGCATAAAGGAGAGAAATAGAATTGTCCCAAACTGATTAATTATTTTGAGGAAATATTTCCCTTGTTTATAATGCAAACTTTAATTATTATTTAGCTAACATAATGTCTTGGCTGAAACAAATAAAAGCTTAATATTTTTAGTCATAGTTTAAGTCATATTTTAAATATATATTTTTGATACAAGTAAATTTTTCAAATATTTTCCAAACTAAATTTATTTAAATAGGTTTAAAATGTATTCAAATTACAGTTTTAATAATTATTGTGAATTTTTTGGTTACACAAATTGGTTAAGGTTTTAATATGAAGGTGTTTCCTCTTATTAAAATCCAACACATATATTCTTTGGAATATATAACTTTGGTTTTTGAACATTTGTCATTAAAGAGGTGATATCTATGTATCAGAAAACTGGTAATATAGAAAAATTAAAATTATCTATAATCACTGCTGAGAAGATTGTGGTTTATTCGCTTTCAGTCATATATGTATATCTGCTTACAAATATATAAACTTTACATAAAAATTTGCAAATATAGTTTTATATTCTTTGTTACGATATATATCATTTCACTTACCATTACATATATATTCATCTTTTAAGTCATTAAAAATATTTTAAAGCATAATGTCAAACTGCTTTTATTTTACGATTGCTGAAATAATTTAATAATTATTGGGCCATTGCTCATTGAAGTTGTTTTTTCACATTTGTAAATAATCAACGTATATACAGTATTGTTGATTACTACTTTAAAATAGATTTCTTGGTGTGAGATTCGGAGGACAAGATGTATTCATATTTCAGACTTTAATTGCCTATTTTAAGATATTTTCCAGAAAGTCTGTAATAGTGTAAACCATCATCAGAAGTGTGTCTTAATTCTCAAGATGATTTTTTAAGTCACTGAAAGTTCAGTTTCTAACAGGAATAATATTGTACTAAGCTTATGTTTTTAAATAAAGCTCAACAAATCTATTGTGAATTTGTGCATGGTATAAGCGATATTAGAAGTACATAAATTAAATTCAGCATGCTCACTTTTCTGTACTAGTCCTTGAATTCATTCAATATTTTCTTAATGTTCTTACTCATTCTTTTCTCCATTGTAACATTTTCATTATTATCACTCAGATTATCAACTGCTGTTCATTATAAGCTTTTAGAATCATTATTCTCCCAATGCTCATACACAGAACACATTCAAATACACACACACACACACACACACACACACACACACACACACACAAACACACTCAGCTTTTGGTATATTTGACTTAGTAACTAATTTATGGTTCTGCTGTTTTAGGCTACAGTTCTTTTCTTAAAAGGCCCCCATATTTATCAGCTATTTGCCTAACACAGGTTCTTTGGTTTTATCTCATTTATGTCCTCTTTTATAACTACACCGTGTCACAAAAACTAACTATGACGTTACCTCATACAAGTCTTCTTTTTGTGATACAGTGTACACTTTTCAGAAAAAAATATTAGGTGCTCTTAGAGGGTATGGAAACTAAATTGATACTACTATATTCAGTTGTTTCTTCTCACATTTTAAACTATATCCTCCAGAAATATGTGTAACTAAATAGTTGCTAGGTGAGAATTGTTTCAAAAATTGATCTGATGAACCTGAAAAAGGATGCAACTCTGATTGTGGGAAATGTTACTTTAATTTAACTGGTGTCCTTACCATATACAATATATTGATATGAACCTAAAAGTAGACATAACATTTCTACAATATTTTCCTATAACAATTACATCTCATTTATTTTTAAGTGAAAAATACGTTTAATGCATGTTATGTGCTAGTAACTCTACTAAGAGATTTATTAATGTTGATTCATTTAATCCTTATCCTTGGAGGGTAAGTACTCTTGATAACCCCATTTTATATCATGAAATTGATATAGTTGCAGAGAGGTTAAGTAAGTTGCCCAAATTAACATACTTTTTAAGTAATAGAACATGATTACAAAAGAAGGTAATTGGCTCCAGTGTCTGCCCTTACAACTGCAAGATGCTTCCTCTCCATAATATTGGAGTCCTTTCAAATCCAAACATATGACCAGAATTCAATAACAGGTTTACAAATGCCTTCAGGATGCAGGTAAATCCTCCAAATTTGAGAGAGAGAGAGAGAGAGAGAGAGAGAGAGAGAGAGAGAGAGAGAGAGAGAGAGAGAGAGAGAGAGAGAGAGAGATCCTAGCTTTGATTTATTTACAATCAATATAATCTCCAAAAAAGTTTAAAGTTTTGATTCTGAGTTATTTTGGGGTAGAAATGAAATGTGTATGCTTACACTTGTGTACTTTGTCTTTATTTTTAATAAATAAGAGATAAGGAAATTACATTTACTAATGTGATAAATGTCGGAATGGAGGTGGGATTAATACAAAATTCTGGATTTGAGAAAAGCAGGAGGAAGATATATACAATCTTCAGAAAGCATAACTGTCCTTATTTGAGAATTGTCCTCATTTGAAAGTTTCTAAAAACATAATTATTCATGCACTTGTATGTACACACACACACACACACACACACACACACACACACACACACAAATTTATTTTAATCCTGAAAGAGAAGTGGGGAGGGACTTTGCCCTTGTGAAACGAAATGCAAACTCATATTAATACAAGGTTATTCTACTTCTGACAGATCACGTTTCTGAATGTTTGATGTTTAATCTCTGAAACTGGCTCAAACTTGCTGTTAAATTAAGATACAAATGAATTCCAGTTCTAACCCAGCACTGTATTTTATTTAGAAGCAAATTTTGTTAAGATCTAAAAATCTTGTTCTCTTAACAAAGAACAGTTCAGTTCCAGTTTTGATTTTAATGACCTAAGGAAGCTAATTGTTTCTGTTTCTAAGGATGAAAAAGCAGACCCTCAAATGACACAATCATGTTTACAAGGCCATTAGTTACTGTCGTGGTCTAGGGCAACTGCTAAGTACTCTTGACAAAGGAGATGAAATAATAAGATGGTGCAGGGCATCTCAGCCTCCTTTCTAGAACAGTTTTAACTTAAAATATTTCATACATAATGATATAAACATAATTATACTAATTGTGATTGTTAATAATAATGTATTTCAATATTTATGTTTTATAATGCTTTTCAGGATACAGTGTTCTCTTTACAGGTCTTATGAGAAAGACACAAAGGTCTTTTTCCCCACTTTTTAAATGATGAAATGATATATTGAGAATTCAGTGGTTTGTACAACAAGGACATGTAGTTGTAAATATGATAAATGAAGCCGGATTCCAAGTCACCTATGTGGTATGGGACAGTGCTTTCTAAAACTCTAGTATACATAAGGATGACCTAGAAAACTTGTTAAAAACAGTTCCTGAGTGCCACCCCTGTAGACTGTGATTTGGACCAAGGTGGACAATTTCCTACAAGCTTCCAGGTGATACTAACTTTGTTGTTTTGTGGACCACGCTTTGAGCAGCTGGTTCCTACAGATCTGGGTTTTAATCATGGCTCAAATGATAATTATCTTATTTTTAAGGCATTTAAGCTTTTTAAGCCACATTCTCCTCATTTTACATTCAAGAGAACCATATCTAGTTTTGTTGCGAGAACGAAATGAAAATACATTAAAAATGTCTATTCTGTCATAGGTGCTCATACTACTTATTCCACTGTGCTCTCTGTGGAGTCATCCTGTGGTGCTTTATTGATTCCTCCAGTTTTCTTTCTCCTCAAGATTGCCAGGCTGTTCCCATTCTGATGGAGTCGAGCAACTTTTAATGCTTCATTCTGACACCTTCCTGAGAAGGTATTGAACTGAAAATTCAGCTGTTGAGAGAAATATTTATTATTAGAAGTCTTAAGTTCTCTTTATAACATCAGCTCTTTCCTAAGTTTGCAATCCATTTTTCATTTTAATATTTCTTTCAGAGTTTTATCATGAAAATAACCGATTAATTCAGACCACTCAGAAAAACTGAAGGCAAGAATTTAAGAAAAGGAAGAGCGAAGTTGAACTTTTCATTATATGTGGAACCAAATTTCTGTTAGTGAACATATTGACATATGAGTACAAAATGATTATAAGACATTTGTTTAATTGACAGTGTGCTAATCTGAAACACTTTAATATAGACTTGCTTTATTTCAACAAATTTCGTTATATGCTGTTTTGCTGCATTGTAACTATGAACTTAGATTTTTTCAAATAATTACTAGAAACTTTAATAAGATACATTCTATCTATTCAATTATAAAAAGTCACAAAAATACTTATAACATTTTAAATAATTATTTTTAAATGTAAGATTTTAAATTGTATTGTTATGACATATTTGAAATCAGTCTTATTGATATGTATATATATATATATATAAAGATAATGTGTGACAATGCAGGACCATATATACAAATTAATGCATATTAATTATTCTTCAAAAAAGTGAGGCTGGAATTTTTACATATCATTTTTTTTATTTGAGAAAAAGCAGAACGGGATCAAATCTATAGTGATGGAAGGAGAACTGACTCTGGGTGGTGAACACATAATGTGGTATATAGATGATGTATTACAGAATTGTATACCTGAAACCTATAAAACTTTACTAACTATTGTGACACCAATAAACTTTAATTAAAAAAAGAAAATAAAATATCATAGACATACTATTTTTTAAAAAGGTAATTGCTAAATTTCAATACTAAAAAAAAATGAGTAATATGAGTATAATGAAAACCTTTTGGATTCCACATAATTTAAGCCCAAATAATACTTTCTAAAATTTTCCTGCACGTAGAACAAACATGTAAACACATCACTTCAACTAATAATTAATAAGCTTACATTTTAATAAAGCTTTATTGATCTCTGTTCATAAATGATTGGGAGTATTGGAATGTGGGAAATAGCTGGATAACATTTTCAATCCTTAAGGAATGCGTTTCTGAATTAACCCTCCTCTTTCTGCTTCGTCCTTATACTATTGTCAAAAGTTTGGGACCTTGGTTTACCCATGGCTCGAATTTACATTTCATAATTTTATTTCCTGCCTCATAGCTGGCCTGGATAATGCTGAAATTACTCAGTGATTTAGTTTCCTGACTTGGACTCAAGAGGCTTCTTATGTTCAAGACAAGAAATACCTTTTTTCTTATGTCCCTGCCCAAGCAGAGTGGGTACTGGATGTCCTGAATTTAAGGCTGTGAGCATTTCTTAATGGTAGTAGAACAAATTTAAATTGTGTGGACCTACTGTCATGTTTATAGGACATAGAGAAACAATCAACTATTGTGTCAGTCTAAAGAGATGAATTCCTTTAGAAAACATATTTAACACATTGCTGAGTGCCTCTTTTATGTGTCAGACACTTTAGGTGGTTGCTATACACCGGCAAACAGAGCGATGATCCAGTCCCCTCATGGAGTTTACGTTCTAACAGAGGAAGCTAGACAGTAGATAAGAGAGTAATCAAGTACATTTCATAATAGTTTAGAAGATGGCATGACCTATGGGGAAACATGGAACTAGAAAAGCAGAGTTGCCAGGGGTGACAAGCTGTGATTTTCAAAAGGGTCACTGTGTAGGTAGAAACTGAACAAAGGCTTGAAGGATTTGAAGAAGATCGCCATCTACATTTCAGGAGAAGGAACACTGCAGGCAGCGGGAGCAGCCAGTGCTAATGCTCTAAAGCTGTAGCTGGCCTGCTTGTTCCTGGAGCTGCAGGAGTCCAGCGTGTGATTGAAGTGAGTGAGTACGAAGGTAAATGTGGGCTGAATTCTGCAGGCCTTTGAAGGCCATTTGCAGGACTTTTGACTTTTGTTCTGTGCAAGCTTTTAAGCATTGTGGTCATATTATCTTATTTAAATTTTCAAAGGATTATACTTCTTCCTGTTTTTAGAATAGACTGAGAAGGGAAGTGTAAATCTGATGCAGGGAGACTTTAGGTGGCTCTTCAATTCAGGTAAAATAATACTAACTCTGACTGTGAAGTAGTTGTGAAAGCAGTTTGAAGTGGGTGGATTGTGGATTCCTTTGAAGATAAAGTCCATAGTTTCCTGGGACAGAGGTCGGGTGTAGAAGAAAGAGGAAAGTGTGGTATGACTTCAAGGTTCAGAGACTGAGCAACGGAAGGATAGAGTTGCTGTCAATTGAGATGGATTGAGCAGAGTAGTTTTAAGAGAAAAATGAGGGATTCGGTTTCGGACATGAGTTTAAAATGTTTCTTAGACATCCAAACGGAGTTGCCGTTTTGTCCTGTCAAATTGGATGTCTGAGTCAGAGGTTCAACAAGCAATCTAGGATACACTTATAAATTCAGGATCCATGGCCATTTGAATGTTGTTTAAAACTGTAAAACTGAATACTATCACTAGGAAAATGAATTTAGATATAGAGAAGACAAGATAACCAAGGAATGAGTTGTGCAGCTTCCAAGGTCAAGGAGAGAAGGAGACTTCGAAAAAGGAAACTGAACGTAGGAAGTAGTGAAATAGATCAGTGAGGAGCTGCTGATTGTGGCTAATGAGGTAGACTTGGGGGAGCAAAAGGACCAGAATATCACTGTACTTTTCAAAAAGTCATTACCATTATTTTTTTTAGAATATATAATTAAAAAAATTTAAATGCTAAGTTGCACAATCAAAATTAGTGGATAATTGTGAAACAGTTTCTTCTAATACTGAGAAGAAAATTCAGCACTTGAAAGTGTAAAAGGGTGTAGTGAAATGATTACTAGATGTTATTTTCACTTGAACTGAGATGTTTGATCCTACATATCTCTCCCAAACTCTGGCTCCATTCTCTGAACTGATTACTGAGGCCCAGTGAACAGCTCGAATGAATTACAGTGGTAACTCCCCCGTGATTATTGATTTCATCTGGCTCACTGAACAGAAAATAAGTACTTTCTAATTTGTTTGACATTGAATAGATGTGTTTATTTATTAAAGGATGTTGTAATGGCACCATGCCTTCTTGACACAAGAAAGAACAACTTTCCTTTTCTGGGACTGAGAGAATATCGAGCAAAGACTGGCAAGTAAGAAATGGCCATCTATGTAATTTTGAAATATGACAGAAGCAAGAAAAAGAAACTAGACTTAGGCACAACTACCTCTGAGGTTTTTTTCAACTCTGTCATATGTTACCTTTGATTTTTGGCAAGGTACCCCACATCTTATCAGGTTTTTTATTACAGAGATATTGATGATGACAAAAGCCTCAAGGATCATTGTAAGCATACAATGAAAATAAATGAATGACTCTGAAAATGTTAAAGTGTTATAGAAATATAAAATATTATCATTTTTAGTGACTAGGTCCCTAGTACCTTTTATCCAACTGAAAATTAAGGCGAGAACAATTGCTATTATTCTTGGAACATCTGCTTTACTTGAATATTTGAGCTTTCTTGAATTTTAAATTTAATACATTACGAAAGGTCACCACAACAGAATTAGATTCAATGCATTTGCAGGGAAATAACCCAAAATATAAAAATTATGTAAGCCTTCCCCTTGTAAAGATCTTGTTCAGGGATTATTACATTATCATTAAAGACAAATTTTCTTCTAGAAAATATAGACATTATTATAAAAAATAAGTACAGTATTGATGAAAGAATATTTTGAATAGGGTTTTTTTCATAGATTGTGATGGATTTTTAACAGGTTAATACTCATTGTAACAATGACTGAGGTCTATAATGAAAGCATGAATAATATATGCCTTCTTTATCCCAACCCAACATTTTCAATTTCTTTCTCTTGAGATAATCAATATTATATAATTAAAATTATGGTATCTTCTCAAATACTGTAATGCCTCCAAAATTGATATACACATGCATTCTGTCATTGAATGAAAATAAGTTTTGTTCAGAATTGTATATACTAAAGGATGAATAATCTTTTATTTAAAGAAATAAGGTCATGGCATTTAAATGTAATATAAATACTTTGAGTGTAAGTCTTCTAGTATAGGCTGGCAAAACCTTGCAGAGAAAACTGAAATGTGATTGTGTCTACTTATCAATCCAAGGGGAGTGAGAAAAAAGTCTGTGTCATGTTTCTAAATATGCAGGTGTTTGATACCATGTGGGTAAACATTTGCATGATGAACAAATAGGATATTAACCAAAAAAGAGCCTACGTGAAAGCACCATTAAATAAATTCAACTTTGACTTTCCCTCAGAATTTCCCAGATCCTCCTATAAACCAAGTACAGATATTTCTCTGACTGGCCCCATTTTTACACTTCATACATTGTGTGTGTGTGTGTGTGTGTATGTACATTTTCTTAAATAATAGTATAACAGTAGATAAAATCTATTTTAAAGCAATCAGTTTTTTTATTTTTATGTTTTACAGTCATATACATTTTTCAATTATTGTAAAATATGTATATAACATAAAATTTACTAGCTTAACCATTTTTTCAGTGTACAGTTCAGTAGTGTTAAGTACATTCACATTGTTGTGCACTCAATCTCCAGAATTGTCTTCATCTTATATAACTGCACATTAAACAACCACTTCTCATCCTCCCCTTCCCCGAATCCCTGGCAACCACTCTTATATTTTCTGTCTCTATGAATCTGACTATGCTAGGGACCTCATATGAGTGAAATCATGCAGTATTTGTTCTTTGGTGATTGGCTTATTTCACTTAGCATAATAGCTTCAGGGTTTATCCAAGTTGCAGCATGCATCAGGATTTCCTTCCCTTCTTAAGGCTGAATAATATTTCATTGTGTATATGCCACATTTTGTTTATCCATTCATCTGTCGATGATCACTTGGGTTGTGTCCAACTTTTGGCTATTGTGAATATACTGCTATGAACATGAATGCACAAGTATCTGAGTCCCTGCTTCCAGTTCTTTTGTGTATATACTTAGAGGTGGAATTTCTGGATCATCCAGAAATTCTATTTATTAATTTTTTGTGGTACCACCATACAGTTTTCCATAGGGAGTGCACAACTTTACATTCCTATCAACGGTTACAGGGGTTCCAATTTCTCAATATCCATGCTAACATTTGTTATTTTTTGTTCTTTTAATAGTTACCATTCTTTTGGGTGGGAGGTTGTACCCCATTGTGATTTTTATTTGTATTTCCCTGATGATTAGTGACATCGAACACCTTTTCTTCGGCTCATTGCCATATGTATATCTTCTTTGGAGAAATATCTATTTGAGAACTTCATGCATGTTTAATTGGGTTGTGTTTTTTACTGCTGTTGTTGAGATATAGGAGTTCTTTATATGTTCTGGATATTAACCCTTTATAAATATATTATTTGCAAATGTTTTCTCCTATTCTGTAGGTTGCCGTTTCTTTCTGTGGATTGTGTCCTTTGATGTACATAAATTTTTAATTTTAATGTAGTCCAATTTATCTATTTAATTTCGTTACCTCAGCTTTTGGTGTTATAGCCAAGAAATCATTACCAAATTCAATGTCATAATGCTTTTTCCTTATGTTTTCTTCTAAGAATTTTATAACTTTACATTTAATATATGTCTTTAATTCATTTTGAGTTTATTTTTTATACAGTAAGGTAAGGATCCAAATTCATTGTTTTGCATGTAGCTACCCAGTTTTTTCAACAACATTTGTTGAAGAAATAGTCTTTTTTCCATTTAATTGTCTTAGCATTCCTGTTGAAAACCATTGGACCAGGTATGTGAGGTTGTATTTCTGGGCTCTGCGTTCTTTTGTATTTCTTAATATGTCTGTCTTTATGCCAGTGCCATTCTGTTTGATTACTATAGCTTTGTACTAAGTTTTGAAATCAAGAATATGAGACCTCCAACTTTGTTATTTTCTAAGATTGTTTCAGCTATTCAGAGTCCTTTGACATTCCATTAATTTTAGGATGGATTTTTCAATTTCTGGGAAAAAATGGAATTGTTATGGAGATTGCATTAAATCATTAAGTCTGTATATTGCTTTGGGTAGTATTGACATCTTAACATATTAAGTCTTCAAATCAATAAGCACAGGGTGTCATTCTATATATTTGTATATTCTCTTATTTCTTTCAGCCTTTTATAGTTTTCATTGTACAAGTCTCCTGGGTTAAGTTATTCTTTAGTTTTTTATTCTTTTTTGATGTGGGACCAGCTGGATCCTGTAGTATTCAGCTCATGCTGGAATCACCCATCTTGATAAAAGTGTCTGGCTGGAAATTCTCTCAGGCCATTCTGTTCATTAGAGTCCTAAACTTATGATCAACTTGGCCTTGTGGTATCATGTTCATCCTGTAATTACCCATGTAGATAAAAGTGTGGGTCTGGGGAATCGTAGATGACCCTCTGCTCATGGGGGCGCCAGAGGGCTGCAGTGGTAGGTCTATCTGAATCCCCATGGAGTGCTTATTTTCTAGCCTGTTTGATGGGCCTCTTTGGAAACGTCATTTCTTCAGGATGTCATCATCAAGGACTTTTAATTGCAGAAATAATTCAAAATCACAATTTTCTTTTGAAGCAGTCTATTTGATAAATGCAACGTTTCTGATTTAGATACATATGGGGTTGACATAATTTTTATAATTCCCTGCATCAGTAATTTTATAGGCAGTGAAATTTCAAACCTGAGCTTTGGAATCAGGTCCTTACCCCCACACCTGTGAAGGTAATGATTATGTTATATTATATGGCATAGCAGATCTGACAAAAAAAGGGGGCAGGGCAATTATCCAGATAGGCCTAAATTAATCACATAAGCTCTTAAACAGAGAAGTTTCTCTGGATGATAGCAGAAGAGGAAGACAAATATAGCAGAAGGGGCTGTCAGAGATTTGCATGAGAAGAGCTCAATACTTTGCTGACGCTTTGAGTTTGGAGGGGCCACATGAGAAGGAATGTGGAAGACCTCTAGGAGTGAAAAATGTCCCTGGCTGACAGACAGCAAGGAAATGGGAACTTAAGACCTACAACCACAAGGGACTAGATTTGGCCAGCATCCTGAATAATCTTAGAAAATCCTTTCCAGAGCCTACAAACAGGAGCTCAGCCCTGCTGTCGCTTTCATTTCAGACTTGTGATATCCTAAGAAAAAAATAACCCAGCCAGACAAGCTGAACTTTTGGCCCAGAGAAATGTGAGATAATATCTCTGTGATATTTCAGGACACCAAGTTTGTGGTGATTTGTTATGCATCAATAAATAAAACTAATAAGGGACCTAAAACAGTGTTTGGCTCATTAAAGGTGCTCAGTAAATGTTACCTCTCTTTCCTGCTTTATGCAAACGATAACATTTTTGTTTTCCACATAGACTGGTTTCACTTACATTTGTCTAACTGTACAAAATTCTTATCATGCAAGGCGTACCTGAATGGCAACTTCCTCAAGAATATTTCTCTGTTCACTCTGGGACGAAACTTTTTGTTTGTTTGTTTGAACTATGATAATGGTTTTGTTTATATCTTTTTAGCACTAACCATATTTTCACGTTTATTGTATTTGTGCATAGACATTTTCAGAACTAGACTGTACACCTTTAACAGTGTAGACCTGACATTATTCATCTTTAATTCTAATTTTACTGTTTTGCCTACTAATTGTGCACATTTGTATCTCTTCAGATATTTATTGACTACAAACATATTTATTCATATTGTTCATACTTGATATATTATACACATATACTCAATAAGAAGATATTCTATTGCTAGAAGTATAATTATGAGTTGAACAATTAGCTTATAAAAACTGTGGAATAAATATATGCTAAAAATTATTGAGAAACCCTGTCAGTGGAGTGATTAGCTTTTTGTTGTTAATTCTATTTTGAGCCCACCATTTCATTTGTAGCTGTGCTATTGTCTGATTTATCTCCTGTCTTACAGGTGAACTGATTTTCTAGTTTCAAGGTAACAAGTGTCCCATAAATGTTAAACAAGAGAAAAAGCTTTGGGAAAGTATTTGAAACATTAAGATTAAAGCTTTGATGTGAAGAATTCTCCACCATTTGAAGAGGGCTAAAAGTCATCAGTAATCATTACAAAACCTTACAAGGACAATGTAGTTTAAAAACATTTGTCAAATATTCTTTAAAAAAATACTTACATTAAAATGTGGGAGTTGAAAGTGTTCAGAATCTAAATGTTTACCAGTTTTTTATTTTGTCATTATCCCTTAGTAGTTTTTAGAGAGGTCAATGACATATATATGAGTATCAAAAGTCTGCATTTTTTAATATTTTTCAAACCTGAAAATAAATATAAAGGGAGAAAGCAATGTTAGTTCTACTATTTATATGAATTTGTGTTTCAAGGTAGCTTTCTAGGCTAACTATAATGAGAAGAAATAGCAAAATTAGAATATTAAATACATGATGAGAATCCCTACTTAACACAGGGATGAAATTATGCCCCCTAGAAAGGTCAAAATTAAGGTATTCAGGGGGAATTGACTATATTTTAACTAAACACATAAGAAATCCACTGATACACTTTATTTTGTTATAAAAATAAACCATCTATGGCTATAAATGAAGTTTAAAAATTACTTCTGATGTTGCTTTAAGAAAACCCATTAATATGCATAAAAAGTACTTTCCACTCCCAAACCTACATTTTTATGTCCTTAAAAGTTTTATTTTCTCAGAAGACTAAACATTCATTATAAACCAATTGGTTTATGCTGTGTGACAATAAAAATCTGGTTTATGTCATCTGCGATAATTTTAGCTATGGTTATTCTTTCAAATATAGCATTCCTTATAATAAAATACACATTTATAATATGCATATCTGTTATGATTATTATCATCTTAATTAAAGTCGTCATATAAGAAAAAGGCAAAGATAGTTAAAACTTACAGTTCTATAACCTAAATACTTTTAGAGATTTTTAACATCTAAGAATGTGCTTGAGTTGAACAGCTAAAAAGAAAACAAAATCTGTGTTAAGTCAAAGAATATTAATAATGATTAAGCAAACACATAAAGATAGAGGATAAGATTGAACTGAAAGACTGATAAAGAAAAATAAAATCTTTATTTGAGTATCTTGTAACAAGTTCTATAAGTAAACTACCATTTACAAAGAATGGGGAATTAATATTATTGCGTGTTTAGGAGGAAATGAGGAAAAACCAAAGTATGTTAGTCCAAAACCTCAGAGGAGGTATTGTGTGTAGATGAAAATAGGTTTGTGTAAAATAGATGATTGCTGCAAGAAATCTTTTTTGAAAAGTAATGAGACAATAGTAATAAAAATAAGTAATGAAACAAAACACTTACTTAGTTTGCCTTTTTAGAATTTCCAAAGACTTTAGCAATTGAGATGACATTCATAGCTGTACTTTATAATTAGTACTATGATTATCAGTATTCGTCAAATCAATGTTTGAATAGAAGTTTAAGTTTATAAATATATATATGTATGAGTATACATAAACAGTTTTTTATAACATTATTGATTATTATCCTGATTTTAATGATGAAGAACTTGGGCTCATGGAGTTAAAATGGTTTGACTCGTGGTTTATAAGAATATAAGAAGGAGCTACAGTACAGACAAGTCAGTAAACCATATTATAATCCTGACAGTTTTATTTCATAATTTTGGCTGTTTCTATCATACTACCTTGCCAAAAAAGAATACATGTGTAATAATTTAATATCAAAATTATAAATGATAATAAAGAACGATACAATGGGGAATCATTTCCTCAACCCTTGAGGGAAAGTCAATACAGGGATGCATTATACATGTACTACCATATAGAAGAAGTTGAATATTATCTGGATTAAACCTAAGATCTCTCACCTCCTGGTGTCAACACATGGAGTACTACCTCCCACCCCCAGACCCAAGTGTGGGTAATATCTGTGCTGCTAAGCAATATCATTTAGGTAAGGTGATGGGATATTATCCCTGGACTTATAATACATTATGTAACTCTTTATTTTCGCAGATTGGAGCATGAAACTTTCCCTGTTGGCTTGATGAAATAAGTGTCCATGTTGAGAAAGTCCACGGGGTATGAAAGTGAGAGCAGCCTCCAGACCACAGCCAGCAAAAAGGTAAGGCCTTCAGATACATATATAGATACAAGGAAATGACCTCTGACAACAATAGGAATGAGTTTGAAAGCAGATTCAGTCCAGCCTCCAGATGGGAACATAGCCTGTCTAACACTTTTGTTGTAGTCTTGTGAGGTCCTTAGCAGAGGATGCGGTTAAGCCCTGCCAGACTGTGACATACAGAATCTATGTGATAGTAAATGTGTGTTGTTTTAAGCCACTAATTTTGAGTAGAATTTTTACATAGCAGTAGAAAACTGATATCAATTTTGGTACCAGAAGTAGGGTGCTTCTTTAATTAATAGCTAAAATTGTGGGGATGGCTTTGGAACTTGCTATTGAATGTAGGCTTGAAAACATTTGAGGAGCATGGTAGAGGAAGCCTAAATCACTTTGAAGAGACTGTTACTAGAACTCCAGATTTTAGGCAGTCAATAAATTCTGCAATTTTAAGCAAAACAGAATTTAAGGAAACCAATTATACCATAGGCTAATTGATATAAATAATAGTTAGGTTCCTATGGCATCTTATCAACATTGTAATAAATGACATTGATTAAAAGGATGTTATTTCAGGATCTGCTGTATGCTACTAGTAAGAGCTCAGGGGGGACATGTTATCGGAAACTGGGAGTGGGTGTTTTTTTCATGGCAGAGAATTACAGAAAATATCTCCTATGGTTACGTCCAAAGCAGAACTGGTAAGTGGTGGAGTTGATCATATAGCAAAGGAGATTTCCAAGTAAGGTGTTGAAGGGTCTGTCTGGTTTTCTTCCTGCGTTTTAGAGTAAAATGAGAGATTAGAGAGATAAATTCAGGGGAAATTGTTTTAAAAAACAGGTATCAGGACTATAGGCGATGGGAACATACTGAATGATTTTCAGTGTAGGAATAATGTGATCAGATTTACATTTTTGAAAGATGACATTGAGAGTGGCATGGTTGAAGAACATAAGTGATATTGCTAAAGGTACTGGTTAATTCCTACTCATAATAAAAAATTAACAATAATCACTTATTCAGAAAACTTTCCTTTATCAAGAAAAATTCGATGTTTTTTTTTGGACTGCCGATGGTGTCTGCAAAACTATAACACTTGATATTCTGTTGTAATTATTGAATAATTTGTTTGTATAATATGTAGTGATTATTTATTGAGGATTTATTAGTTTCATATTGCTTCTTTAATAATTTACCACAAATTTAGTGGTTTAAAACAACACAAATTTATTACTCAGCCATTAAGAAAAGATGAAGTACTGCCATTTGTTACAACATGGATGGATCTTGAGATTCTCATGCTAGGTGAAATAAGTCAGATAGAAAAAGTTGAAAACCATATGACTTCACTCATATGTGGGACATAAAACTGAAAGCAATAAATGAACAAGATAAACAAACAAACAAACAAGCAAACAAAAACTCATAGATATAGACAACAGTTAAGTGGTTACCAAAGGATAAGGGGGAGGGGTGTGGTAGAAGAGGGTAAAGAGGGTCAAATATATGGAGATGGAAGAACTGACTCTGGGTAGTGAACACACATGCAATATATAAATGATGTATTATAGAATTATATACTTGAAACCTATACAATTTTATGAACCGATGTCAACCCAATACATTTAATAAAATTTTTTAACAAACCCTACACGTTTATTATCTTAGTCAGAAGTATGAAATTAATCTTATGGGCTAATATGAAGGTTTTGGCAAACTTGAATTTCTTCTAGTGTTTCTAGGGGGTAATCTGTTTTCTTGACTTTTACAATTTCTGCAGGGCTCCTGGATTCCTTGGCTTGTGACTCCTGTCTTCATCTTCAAAGCACATCACTCCACCTTCTGTTTCTGTCATGTTTCTTTGACTGTGTCTCTCCTGTTTCCTTCTTCCCCTTATAAGATTCCTTTGTGATTACTTTGCACCCACATGAATGATCTAGGAGAATCTCCCCATCTCAGGATCCCTATTTTAATCACATTGGCAAAGTTTCTTTGGCCATATAAGGTAAATTATTCATAGATTCTGTATATTAGGCTGTGAGCATCTTTGCAGGGTTGGCAGGGATGACATTATTCTGTCTACCATATGCAGGAATTTACTTTTTTCTTCTCTGTTGCCCCTGCCTGGCATTGTTCCAAAGGCATGGCACAGCAATGCCTAAATAACCAAAGGCTTGTTGATATAATAAATGTGTAACCAACTTCTAACCTCTTTTATTAATGGGTCACATTTTTAGATGCTTCTTGCCATGACATCTGCTAACAATCCTAGATCTTCTGGTGGCCCCAGATGGCTTCACTTTTCAACAATATAGGAATCTCTGAGAAAGCTGTTGCTCTTGATGCAATGATATATCATCCTGTGTGTCCCTATGTCCGAGTGATATGAGAAAAGTCACAGCCCACCTTTTCATTCTCCACAATATCATTTTACAGTGTCTATTAATGTAACATAGTTAGTAAACTTCTGATGCTTCCTATTGGTTCATTGAAGTATCTTGGGGAGAATTCTTATACTTTTCCTTGTCTCCAAAAGTTAACTCTTCTTCAGACCCCTATGTTGTCATTCATACCTTTACCAATGTCCCACTCTTTACTACAGCAATCTTTACCACAAGAAATGCTTGTTTTTCTTAATATCATCCATCTGTTTATATTTCCTCACATCTTACTTTGTCACCATAAGGTACTTCTCCATATTTCTATCTGTTTCATATGTTCCCCAGTTCTGATGTAATTAACCTAAATTATCACATGGAGGGCTTTTGAAATCCTTATATAAATCACAAACCTCCACAATTTCCACTGAATCCTCAAAATATATTTAATTGTATACATTTCTTGTAAGATGATCAATTGATCATGGCAGAGGTATTTTCAGGGGCTTCTCACTTCTTGTGACACGATATGTGAAACATATCAGAGAGGTATGGCAGAATTGACATTTTCCAAGACATTTTAAGCCCCTATTTCCTAGTTGGTTAAAGACTCTGAGGAAACAGTGTTCATATCCTTCCAAGGTCATTCCAACTACAATAATGTATTTCAAAAAATCTAGTGCCTCTAGGTTATTGCTATAAACCATCATTTTATCTGTCAGTCACTGGAAATAAATATGTTATTCTAGATTAGATGCATTGGAGTATTCTCTCAGACTGATAAATCTTACTAGGTACATTAAAGCTGCCTTTATGCCATCTTCAATCACAGGAATTAAATACCACTGATTATCAAATCTGAACACATAATCACTAGCATGCCATTAGGCAATTTTGGACACATAATATGTCATTTAATTTTTAAAAATACATCGAGTCTGTTTTTTAAACTAAAAATCTCACAATTGAGATTGAATTGTTAGTGCCCAAATGGAATAGGTACATGGACTACAAGATAAGTAGTTCTTTAATCTAATCTGTTAACATAAAATTAAGAAAGAGAGAGTCCATTAAATTATTTTCTAAAATATCATGAATGTTATGATAGTATCCAATAACATTTTCTCTGGGTGGCATTAATGATAAGGATGATAGATGACATTTATTGTTTTGATCAACTGTGGCAGATACTGTTTTACACATATTAAGGTAGTGCACACTCAACACAATTATTTAGCTATTTCCTTCCTATTTTAAAATAAAGACCGGAAGAAAGTCTAGAGAAATTAGACAACTTCTCCCCAGTGTTACACAACTAGAGAGTCATAGAGCTGGAATTTGTTCCTAACTCATAAGCTCCAGACTTTTATCTGGACCATCATATAAAGAGAATAATTTTTACCACTGCCTTGTATTGGCTCCTCAACTCCCTCCCCCCTCTTTTTTCTGAGTCATTGGTGAATTCCAGCAAAATAAAATGTAAGAAAGAGGAGATATAAGAAGTTATTTACTTCCTTTTTTTTTTAATTTGACTTATTTGTTCATGTTTTGTTTACGTTTTAATGGGACAAACTTGCACCATGTTATCTGCTGAGCATAAGGTCCATTTGAAAGTTAAAGAGAGAGAATGAATAACTGAAGAAAAAGAAATGTTTGAAGAAGATAATGAATGAAATAATGGGATCTAGAACAAGCAATGATGACATAGCCAGGAGAACCATCTATTCTTCAGAGACAAACAGGCAAGAAAATAAACGTGGGCATGAGGCATGTACCTCTGCAGGAGAGAAATAGACCAATATATGCATGTTAGCTTCAGCTCCTTTTGGGTAGAGAGTCATCAAGGATAAGTAAGGGGGATTATGAGAGTTATGGGACTTGAGTAAAAAACTAAACTACTCAGAATATCTCATATATCAACTAACAAGACGTGGGAAAATAAATAGGCAACATTAAATTTGTGATTTACAAATATGCAGAGTTGTGGTTGTGTGTGTATGCGTGTGTGTGTGTGTGTGTGTGTGTGTGTGTGTGTGTGTGAGTCTGGTTGTAGAGGAAAGAAAACACTTAACCTGGATTCATTAAGGTTTACAAATTTGCAGTGTGGCTCTGGGGTTAATAAACTTAAAAGTGCTACCTAGCGAGTTTGTAAAGTGAACCATATAGCCCATGCTGGATAAAGAAAGAAGAAAAAACAGTCTGTATCCCATAGGAACATACAGGGTTTAAAGTTTTTGTTATCAAGAACAATAGCTATAGTGACAATAAGGCTGTTGGTGTGCTAGAATAACAATACTTTAGTTAAGAGGGTGTTTGTTATATTAATATATCAGACATGGAATTTGTCTGTGTTACTGATCTGTTAAAATGTGCCACAAAGTTTGGTTGTCAAAGGGATTAAACCAAAAAATGGGACTATAAAGAATGTCAAAGAATTCTGAGGTTGGGGCGTGTGTCAGTTTTCACACATTTATATAGATTATACTGAGAATAATAGTTGGAATAGAAAAATTAGGGCCATGAGACCAGGGCCAGAATTTTCATGGAAAATGATAGGGTAAACTTATCATTCAGAAATTCTTAAATGGTCATTCAAGTGACATAAGCCACAAAAGAAGAAGTTCATGCTTGATTGCTGAAGAGAAATGATGTATAAGTGGCACAATTATACATTATATTTATCCTGCTAACTATCTGCCTCCCGATGACTGTATAAGGTCCATGAGAGCAAGAATTTTACATAATTGGTCATTGATTTTTCCTCATTCTTAAAATGTGCTTTACATATAGTCAGTGCTCAAAAAATATCTGTTGAATAAAAGTAGAAAGAATAATTCAAAGACTATGAATAAAATGGTAATTGGAAAATTAGAATGTGTGCTTTGTCTTCTGGTCCTATGATATGAGTGTGACAAAAAAGAGGCAAGAAATGTGAGGGAAAATCCAGTTTTCAGTTAAAGCAAGGACACAAAAGAAAATGTTGACAAATTATACCAGAAAATGACTGCGTGCAATATGAAAATATGGAAAGTAATAGGAGAAAGTAATTAATGGCCAAATACCAGCTAATTTGGCAGGGATAAGTAAAAAAGAAAAATAGTGTTAGTTTTTAGCATGAGTAATATTAGGTAAATTATTGAACCATTATATTGATTAGGGTTACAGTAAGAAACAGGTGGTGCATTCAAAGGATTAGTTGGAGAGAGGGCTATAATGTATAAAGACATGTGCAAAGTAAAGGAATCTAACAAAAATGGTAAAGCATCCAGGAATTAGCAACACAAATTCATTATTGTCCTCCTGAGAGGTAAATAAAGATGGTGGTGCTACTAAACCTGCCAAGAGCACTAACTGTGAGACAGGTACCATTAAGGAATTACTGTCTTAGATGATTTCAGCCACTCTTAAAATTGCAATGTTCGAAAGATGTGGGTGGAGGGTAAACACACTGACCCTCCTCTATTTCCTTCTGCCCATTGGTGTCATACATTGAAAAAGTCAAATAAGGAGCAAAGGGAATTAGAGAATGGACCTGGAGATGCACAAGCTTTTATCACGATGTTGAGTAGCAATGGAAGAGAAGGAATATACATACGCACATTTATGTATACAAATGTTCTTGAGACTTGATTGGTTTATTATGCCCATGCGTCATTCAAGTGGCCATATCAAGCAACAGCTAAAGATGTGTGTGTGTGGAGTTTGGCTGCCCAATACAGTAGCTACTTGCTTCATGTAGCTATTAGGCATAATAATAATAATAAATATGTGGTTAGTCCAAATTGAGTTGTGCTGTAAGTATAAATATACACAAAATGTTGAACAGCTAGTATGACAAATTATATAAAATCCCTTGTTAATATTTTACATTGATTTTGTTGGATGTATTGGTCTAAATATAAATATATTATTAAACTTATTTTCATATGTTATTTTTACATTTCTTAAGGCAGCCACTAGAAAAATTAAAATACACTTGTGCTTTGCATTTGTGGTTCACATTGTATTTCTACCAGACAGTGATCATTTAGAGCTACTAAGAAAATCCATCGACATAGGGAATATAAAATTAGATGTGTCTGGAGATTCCTAGGCTTCTCATGGCAGAAACACAGACACTTTTCTTCCAGTAGCACAAGCTGTTAATTCCATAACCTTGTACAATTTCTACACATCTCAATGCCCAGAAAGATATATTTATCGAAGTGATGACTCACAGAGGAATGGGAATGGTGGTATAGTTCATGTTGATGCCTTACAATTTCTCTGGGGATTTTTCTCAACATTTCATTTAGATGTTCTCAGCTTTCACCTTAGGTCTTGAATAATTTGACTTCTAAGTTTAATTATTAGTTAAACTGAGAAATTTATAATATTTTCAAGGCTTGATCTAATATGCTTTTCTTTTTTTATGTCATTACAAATTTGTCCAAACCCGTAGAATGTACAACACCAAGAACGAACCATAATGGAAACTATGGACTGTGGGTAATGATGTGTAAATGTAGGTTTACCACTTTTAACAAAAGTACCGCTCTGGTGCAGCATGTTTACGATGCTGATAAAAAGGTAGGCTCTACATGGGATGGGGCAGGGGCTATCTGGGAAATCTGTACCTTCCCTTCCACTTTGTTGTGAACCTTAAACTGCTCTAAAAGATAAAGTCTACTTTTAAAAAAAGTAATCCAGTCAGGGAGGCATTGCACACCAGTGGAATCTGGTTCACACACTCTTTATTTCTGTAGGGTTGGTGGGAGGTAGTTTGTGTTTCTCATTCTGTAGCCATACCTTGGCCTCTTCCCTTTCCACTTTATGTGCAACTTCTACCTGTTTCTAAACATTCTTCTCATCTGCCATCACATTGTAGCCTATGGATCTTTTTCCTTCCTATGAACTTTTATTACGTTTTCTGTTACTCACCTGTTCTCTGTGTGTGTGTGTGTGTGTGTGTGTGTCGTGCAATTAATTTTTTTTTATTCACATGCTCCTCTTTAGTAGCAGTCATCTTATTCTATATACCTATGGGTTTGTTTGTTTTGTTTTGTTTGTTTATTCATTCGTTTATTAATTTTTAGATTCCATATATGAGTGAGATCATACGGTATTTGTCTTTCTTTGACTTATTTCACTTAGCATAATACCCTCTAGGTCCGCCCATGTCTTTCAAATGGCAAGATTTCATTCTTTTTATGGCTGAATAGTATTTCATATACATATTATATATATACACAAATACATTATACACACATACACATACACACACATATACATATTTACATTTTCTTCATCCATTCATTTATTGATAAACATCTACCTCACTTCCATATCTTGACTATTGTAAAGAGTGCTGCAGTGAACATAGGGGTGCATATGTTTTCAAATTAGTGTTTTTGTTTTCTTTGGATCAATACCCAGAAGTGCAATTGCTGGATCATATGCCAGCTCTATTTTTAAGTTTTTGAGGGATCTCTGTACTGTTCTCCATAGTGATTGCACTAATTTACAATCCCACCAACAGTGTATGAGAGTTCCCTTTTCTCCCCATCATCACCAGCATTTATTTGTTATTGGTTGATTTGTTGATAGCCATTCTGACTGGTGTAACGTTATATCTCACGTGGTTTTACTTTGCATTTCCCTGGTGATTAGTGATGTTGAGCATCTTTTCATATGTCTATTGGCCATCTGTTTGTCCTCTTAGGAGAAATGTCTATTCAGATCCTCTTTTCCATAGTACTTGTTCTATAGTACTCAGCTATCACCTTCATTTTTTTTTTTTTTACATTTAACATAACTTAGATAATGTTTGGTTTTAATTTGTTTCAGACCTATGGCAATAATTTCAAAAGTTTCTTAGTAAAGAAGTCTTGAATATTTTTAAAACCTTAAAAAGAAAGAATTTTAATATGCTTATACTCTGCTATCTACTACAATCTTCCTTAATTTTCTATTACACAAGTTACTGGAAACCACCTGTTAGGTGTGACAAACATTGCAAAATTGAACAGGACTCTTGGGGTTTCCTGCATGCCATTTTGTCCCATTATAATGAAATCTAAATCCCTTATCCCAATACTCTATGACTATTAATATTCTGTTGAACTTAATAAAAGAACTAAGCTCTATAAATCCTTGTGCCTTAGGGAAATTGCAAGAAAAAGATACTCACTTCCCATTCCATGCAAAGCATCACAACATCCAACTTAGATGATAAAAGAAAGATGTGTAGATGTGGCTCTTGGAATTCACAGTCTCCAAAGTACCAGCTAGAGGAAAGTGAGTAATGCGTATTTTATGGTCTTTTAGTTTTGGTAGCCCAATCTGCAACACAGTGTATGGTGGCTGCTCAATATTTACGCAATTTAATTTGACTGAAAAACATATAGTTTAGAGACTGATCTCTTCATGGGTTAGGAGAAATAAACTTCTGGGGTTTTCTGTAGGTCAGCCTCGGCATAAGCCAATGACAGATAGGCAGCCTACTTGGGGTAGAACAATAAAAAATGATTTCTATAAAGAAAACCTACAGTGGATAAAACTTGGAGAGATTACAACAGAATGCTAACTAAAGTAAAGCTTAGGCCACCCTTATTAAAACAAGGGAAGTAAATGTGTTATGGTCACATATTTCTGATTTTTAAGAGCTAATACACAGTAAATCTTGTATTATTTTTTAGGATGTGTTTCAATTAATGTATTTTTTCATTTATTAGATTTATTGAGGTGACATTGGTTAGTAAAATTGTATAGGTTTAAAGTGTACATTTCTATAATATATCATCTATATATCGCATTGTGTGTTCACCACCCAAAGTCAGTTCTCCTTCCATCACCATATATTTGAGCCCCCTTTTCCCTCTTCTATAACCCCCCCTCTCCCCTTATCCTCTGGTAACCACTAAACTATTGTCTGTGTCTGATTTTTTGTTTCTTTGTTTGTTTGTCTTGTTTCTTCATTGTTTTCAGTTTTATACCCCACATATGAATGAAATCATGTGGTTCTCAACTTTTTCTGTCTGACTTATTTCACTTAACATGATAATCTCAAGATCCATCCATGTTGTTGCAAATGGCAGTATTTCATTTTATGGTTGAGTAATATTCCATGGTGTATCTGTAACACATTTCTTTATTGAATCATCTGTCAAAGGACATTTTTATTGTTTCCATATCTTGGCCACCATGAATAATGCTGCAGTGAACATAGTACTACATATATCTTTACAAATAGATGTTTTCTGATATTTTTTGGTAGATTCCCAGAAGAGGGATTGCTGAGTCATATGGTAATTTTATTCTTAGTTTTTGAGGAACCTCCATACTCTTTTCTGTTGCAGCTGGACCAATTTACATTCCTACCAACAGTATATGAGGGTTCATTTTTCTCCACAGCCTCTTCAAAACTTGTTATTATTTGTCTTGTTGATAATAGCCATTCCAACAGGTTTGAGGTGATATCTTGTGATTTGATTTGCACTTCCCTAATAGCTAGTGAAGTTGAGCATTTTTTCATATATCTGTTGGCTGTTCGTACATCTTCTTGGAGAAGTGTCTATTCAGGCCCTCTGCGTGTTTTTTTTATTTGGAATGTTTGTTTTTTTCTATTGTTGTTGAGTTGTATGAGTTTTTTTTTTTTTTTTTTATTAAATTTATTGGGGTGACAATTGTTAGTAAAATTACATAGATTTCAGGTGTACAATTCTGTATTACATCATCTATAAATCCCATTGTGTGTTCATCACCCAGAGTCAATATCTTTCATATGGTTGACTGTCTCTTTGTTTTGTTAATGGTTTCTTTTACTATGACAAAACTTTTTAGTTTGACATACTCCCACTTGTTTATTTTTGCTTTTACTTCCCTTGACTTTGAGGTCAAATTCATAAAATCCTCTCTGAATCCAAGGTCCATAAGTTTAGTATCTATGTTTTCTTCTATGCAGTGATTTTTTCAGTGTTATGTATCAATGTACAAAAATCCATTGCATTCCTATATACTGACAATAAACTTTCAGAAAAATAAATGAAAAAAGAAATACAAAAAAACAACAAAAAAACACCACAACAAATAAAACAATTCTTTTTGCAATTGCAAACAAAAGAATAAAATACCAGGAATAAACTTAACAAAGGATGTGAAGGATCTATACACTGAAAACTATAAGACATTATTAGAAATTGAAGAACATACAAAGAAATGGAAAGATATTCTGTGTTAATGGATTGGAAGAATCAACAGTTAAATTGACCATATTACCCAAAGCAACATACAGATTTAATGAAATCCCCATCAAAATCCGAATGGCATTTTTTCAAGAAATAGAACAACAACAACAACAAAAATCATCAGATTTGTGTGGAATCACAAAAGACCCTGAATAGCTAAAGCAAGCCTACGAAAAAAAAGAACATGGCTGGAGATATACTCCCTGACTTCAATTTATGCCACAAAGTAGCAATAATCAAGACAATATGGTATCAGCAGAAAAGCAAACATAGAGACCAATGGAATAGAATTGAAAATCCAGAAATAAACCTACATACTTATGGGCAGATAATTTTTGACAAAGGATCAAATACATACAATGGAGAAAAGAAAGCCTGTTCAATAAATAGTGCTGGAAAAATTAGAAAGTCACATGCAAAAGAATGAAACTAGACTGTTATCTGTCACCATACACCAAAATTATCTCAAAAGGGATCAAAGACATAAGACCTGAATCAATATTCAGCCTAAGGGGTTAGCTTATATAAATGGTACATGTAATATATTCAATCAAAGATTCCTGAGTTGTAGGCCATTGATGATTTTTTAATTTAATAGGAAATGAGAATAATTGCTTAAAATAGAGTTGTTGTTTTTTTCGAAGCTTACTATTAATCAGGCAATATTAAATTGTTTACTTTCATATATTTATTTAATCATTAAAATAACTTTCGGGTAAATTTTTAGACAATTATTTTTTATAGATGGAAAACCAGGGTTTTAAGAGTTTAAATAATCGCCAGAGGAGATCCAGCTGAGGTTATGAACTAGACTGCGGGTTCACACTCATTTTGGGAGATAACAAGGTAAAACAAAGCCTCCATAGGTGATCTTATTTATCTCTGTAATGCATAGGCTGTGTGACTTCCACTTGCAGAACCTGCTTGAAATAGGACATGTGGGAAGATATATATGCTGAATCCCTTACCCAGTAACAGGAAGGAACTCTGTTTTAGAGGGAACTATATGCCTAATGTTTTCTTTAAAAATTCATACTTCTGGACCTAGGCAATAACTTTTCAAAAGATGTGATCTATAGAACCTTGGACCTGTGATCAAATCAGGGCTTCTGTGATTCTCTATATGCTCACTGGGAGAGAACTAGTCACAATGTCTTAGAAAAAGATGAGGGCCTTTAGGGAGTTTGCAATTAATAGCAGCTGAAAGTTTACTCTGTTGCATACATCCCATCATTCTAATTGTAAATTCTGAAAATTTAGGGATCACTTTTCATATTTACCAATGCACATTACTCAGTTTACCTAAACTCAGCTAAGGTACCTTTAATAAGTGGTTACCATATTTTAAGTACTGCACTCTTTACATATATCACTTCACTTAGTCCTCAGAACAATCCTGAGGGGTATTATTGTCTTCATTTTTCTGATGAAGAAACAGAGGGTCAGAGAAACAAGTAATGTGTCCCAAGCCACATAACACCCATGTGACAGAGTCAGGATTCCAAAGCCTGTGTAGTTAACCCTCAGGTTACATAAACACAAGCTCACAGTTAATTTCAAAGATATAACACCTGGAAAAAGGAGAAGAGGGATTTTTTGTTTTTTGTTTTTTTGTTTTTTAGTAAGCTTGAAACAAAAAAATTACAATTTATTAAATTGAATTATTTAATAAATATTGCTTAAGGAAATTTATACATGCAAATCCAAAGAGAAAAGAACTTTTTTAAAATTGCTATTTAGTAAATTAGAATGAGCAGGTATTGTATGAGAATATTTTTTTTCTTGAGTGCTTAAAAAAAACTTTAAAATTAATTTTTTTTAAAAAAAGTTTTATTTTCTGACTCTGGCCATTTAATACTGCGTGATTATTTCACTTGATTTATGTATTTATAAGTGTTTTCTGCTTTACCATTTTATCGGATTCAGCCTGCACTTGGCCCATATTTGAATCACATTTACATTTCTGCACAGGAGCATGAGTTCTCATCTTGTGCAGAGCTGCCTGGGGGGGTGTGGGATCCCACTTTGCACATGATCCCAGTGGACTGGGAATGCCTGAGAAACAACGTACCCCAGCGGAAGCCCACCCCAAAATCAATTACAGAAGAGTGGAAGTGAGAGAATAAATACCTTAGCTCCCTCACCCTTGACCATGCTACTTCTGAGAAATGTGTTTCACACCATTTATCAGAGCTTTCTTGTGGAATCGAGCTATGGCCAGTGACTGTGGAAGTTCACTGAACAATGCACTCTTTATCATCTGCTTTCTCATGGCTGCATTACATCCCCACAAATCTGTGAGCACTCCCAAATAAATGATGAATGCTTGACCCTAGTCTGCGGGTAACCCCACCTAAAGTGTTTCTTATGTGCAAAGCATTGTACTGGTAGTATATCCCTATGAGACAAACACAGTTCTTCCCCACACCATTCCCCACCCCACCCCCACACACACAAAGTAAAGTCAACTTCATTGCTAATCTAACTTTTAGCTGCTCATATGTTTTTTATGCTGAGACCATATTGGGTAAAAACAATGTGTGAATAGTCTGCATATAGTGCACATACATCATGGCAGTACATTGATAATACATAGCAATTTAACTTCATGCAAAACTAGATATACAATTTAGATCTCTAAGAACTAGATCTAAAATTAGGACAATTTATATAGTGTGATGAAGTATGTTAAAAAGAAAACCACAGGTCCCAAATAGAGTCACTTGTACTAAAACCCATGATCCCAAAACTAGATTTAATAACTGACCTAAATGTTGTTTCAACCTCTCTCAGAAATATAATCTTAATCAGCCAGTGTGGATTTTCTGGTCAACACCAATGAGGTAACCTGTCCCATGAGCTCTCTATCTATCTCCCATAGAAAGAAGAGGCAATCTGCATGAGAAAAAACCCTGCCATTCCCTGCCCCCAAAATATGTCCTGTTCTAAAAATAATGCTTTCTTTTCTTTTCCTTATAGCTTCCTTGCCCTGCCCTTCTTCCTATAAAAACCTTCCATTTATACAACCCCCTTCTAGTTGTTAGATGGGATACTGAAGGATTCAGGAATCCTTTAATAAAGCCAATTAGATTTTCAAATTTACTCTGTTGAATTTTGTTCTTTAACAAGTATTAATAAAGATTCCTTTTTATGCACAGACATAGAAATTATATGAAACATACAAATTACAAAAATTGACCAAGAACTGCCTAACTTCAATATTGACAGGACAAAGATTTTTGTTTCAGCTCTGGCCAAATGGCCGAACCAGGTAAGCTGGAAACATACCTACAACAACCGTAGTCTCGTAGTGTATCTAGGACTACAATAGAATTGCTTACATGCATTGGATTTTTCTGTGAGTGATTTTCTGTGGGGGCCTGTTGTGCTGTTATTTTACTCTTACCTACTTTTACAATTGAAATGTTTTCATATCCAGTAGCAATGTTATCCAAGCATTCATTATTTAGTATTACCAATGTCACTGCTAAAAATCATGCCTAAAACCTTTAATAGTGAATCAGAAATTAGATGTGACAAAACACTACAAACAAAAGACCAAGCAAATAATGTGACACACTCTGCTGTTAATTTAGAATTTTACACTTTACAGCATGTAGAGGCAACGCAGCATTTTTTTTAAAGAACACAAAAGCAGAAATACTTTTAATTTTAAAAACAATGTATGAACAGGAGAGGATGATGGGAAATGGTGGTGAAAGGACTGTAAGATATACGCTATTATCCGCACATAAAGTGCGTAGATTTATGTGCCCTAAGAATTCCTCTCCCTATCTATCTATCTATCTATCTATCTATCTATCTATCTATCTATCTATTATCTATCTGTCAATCTATCCATCCATATATGTGTGTGTATATACATATATATGTATATATATATACATATATATGTATATACATATATATATATATATATATTTCTATGGGGAAAAATAAGTATTGAATGATATAAATTTTGAATTACAAGACTTCTTTAAGAATATATCTATAGCACAAAATGCAAGTATTCTCTCTTCAAGGTTATCAACGTGCTAATTTTACATCATCATTGGTGAAGTGATATTGAAATCTATCTAAAATAAAAAATGTAAAAAGCAATTTTTAGAAACAAACTTTGTTTTTTCACTGTAGCTTGTTTTAGTCTTATAAAACACAATTGGTTTAGTTGTTATCAAAATCCTGAGTAAGTGCTTATCACATCTTTCTGGATGTATGTTTTGAATGGTTTGTTATGCAGACTCAAATGGTACAAAAATAACTTAAATATATATGTTGTAAAACCATAACTAATGGATACCTCATACTGTTTCCTAAATCAAACACAGCATTGCTAATGGGACCAATTTCAATTGCAGGTTTTCTTCTTTTGACGTTTTGCATTATTTGCATCAAATTCTTAAGTGATCAAACTTCCTTACAGAGGAATATATATTTATAGGGATTCTGTTGGCATGATTATAAAAATGGAGAATGTTAAGCATCACTTTTTTTCCTTGATATAAAATGTGTCAAGTGTACCTAGATATTGCAATTATTCCAAATTAGTATTAAAATGTGTATTATAATTATAAAATTATTAGGGCCTCAGTTTTCCATTTTGAGTCTCCCCCCCATTATTATCCAGCTATATTAATTTACTGCATTTAATTAATATACACTTTTCATATATTTTTTAAATGCCGAGAAAGAAATTCTATTAAAAATTAAAATTTCTCAGTTAAGATGTTGAAATATGGTTTTCCACATTCTTAATAATTTAAGCATGTACTATAGTACATAATATTTATTTGATTATAATTTTGAAAGTTATAAATAGTATTGAACAAAATCAAATAAATACAAATATATAGCTTTTCCTTATGCATTTATTTTTTCCATTGTATTTCTTTCCTTTTTTCCTACCCTTCTTTCTCATATACCTCTTTCTGATAAAACATTTAAAAATCTTTAACACTGATAAATGGTATAACTTTTTAGAAACACTTTGTACACACGCGCTCAATTTCAGCAGTGTTTTTCAACTTGGGAAGTAAATTAGCATTTATGTTTAACGAAATCACTATCAGATTATAGAAACATCTATTAGGTCTGTGAAGCGTTAGAAAAAAACCCAAATATTTTCAAAACTTTGTGTTTCTGAGTCCAGCCATGGCATCATTTCAGCTCTTCCATTTCTTCTCCACAGAAACTGCTTGAGGGGCTTTAGGAAAGCAAACCACCTTTTACCTCTGACATTTGCCAACTGCCCTTGAAGCTAGAGTTCAACAGGAAAGGAGGCTATTGATCCTCATTTCATCTGGGATCTTTGGACTGCCCTGGGCCATGCATCTGAACCATATAATGACAGTTCCCACCAGGTTTTAATTGAACATAGGGACCCAGTTAAGTAGGTGACACACTCAAATCTTCTGGGCCCCTGTTTTAACTCAGAGTGTGCAAATATAAAGACTGGCGTCAGCAACCTGTCAAAAACATTCTTGAATAGCAGTGACCGTATCATGTCTACAAGATAGCAAAATGGGACATGTTGAGACCACTAAAGCAACTAAAAATTTCTCTATATTGTGAGCAAAAAGTATTTGTGATGATTAGTTTCACATGTCAGCTTGGCCAGGCTCAGGTGCCTGTTAGCCAAGCAAACAGTAATTCAGATATTGTTGTGCAGGTATTTTGTAGATGTGGCTAACAGTTATAGTTAGTTGACTTTACATTAAAGAAATTACCCTGATAACACAGATTGTCTTCATCTAATCAGTTGAAAGACCTGAAGACCAAAAAAACTGAGGTGTCCTTCAGGAAGGAGAAATTGTGCCTCAAGTTTACAGCTTCAGCACCTGCCTGAAATTTTCCAGCCTGCTCACTTGTCCTAAGTTTCTGACTTGCTTGTTCCCACAATCACAGAAGACAATTACTTGAAATAAATTCTCATATTTTAGATGATAGATAGACAGACAGACATAGACATACTCATAGATATATGAGTATGCAGGTATAACTGGTTCTGTTTCTCTGGAGAACTTAACTAATACACTATCATTTACTCAGTGTTCAGTAAAATTATTCTCCTTTGCTTGTAAGGCTAGCTTTTTAAAGTTTTTCAGTATGCAGAGCATCATCTGTTTTATTTGTTGTTGTTTTTTGTTTGTTTGTTTGTTTGTTTGTTTGTTTTAAAGTAGAGTGTTATCTTATTAAAAGACTAGTCAGTCACAAAATAAGACTGAAACCTGTCTTTAATTATTCTTCTCATAATACTGGGATTGTATGATATGATTTTGACTACCATATATAATGACTTACATTATAATAATGTGACTCTAGTATATTTTAATCTGCTTTCACTTATTTATGGTCTATGTACTTATCTTTTGCCCCACAACTCTTTAATTTTGCTATGCTTTAAATTTTTCCTTAGCCCCTCTGGTATTTCCACTATTTATACTTGCTCCGTAATATTTAAAATCATTCTTTCAGTTTCAGAAGGAAAAAGGAATTAGTTTCATCTCATTTGTCAAATTTAATAATTTTATAGTGCTCTCTGGAAGGCTAATACTAAGCACTCTCAGTCTGTCTTCCTGATCAGTAGAAAGAATCCATGTCATTGATATTTTCCAGTGGTGTGAGAGAAAGAGGGCAGGAAAAATATGTACATTGGGGAAACCCTGATCCATACATTGATGTACGAAAAGTTTGTATCACCAGCCCTGGCCTCTCTTCTGAGCTGTAAACCTAAATCCAATTACTTCTAAATTTTTCTTTTAAATGGCACCATCATTCATCTAATTATCTAAACCAGAAAAGATAAACCTTAATGTTTTCTGTTAATTGCCCTTCATTCTAGCTGACCCTGAGGATTGGCAGTTCTGCTTCTTGTACATTTATGTTATCTGTCCCCTATCCATGGTCAGTCTCGTGAATACTCCTGTCATAGCACTTTTACTTACTTTTTGACTTTCTTACCTACGATGAATCTCTAAAGAACAGACATTCAAATTTGTCTTTGCATACCTAGGCGGTAAAACAGTGTATGTCACTGAGTAAATTATCAATAAATGCTTGTTAAGTGTATGAACATCCTCTATCCAGGCTTTCTCATCATCACTAAGATTAGATCTAACTTAATCTCCACCTCCATCTGTGTTCTTACTTCCTCCTAAATACTTCCTACAAGCTGCTGGAGAACTGGTTTGTATTTATTTGTTGGCACATTAATACATGTTGAATTATTTATAGAAACCACATCTCAAATCGCTGTACCATTTGTACTGGGTGCAGTTCATGATTTTCATTCTCTGAATAAAGTCCCAGTTATAGGAGAAGGGAACAAAAATTCTGTTTCTGTTTTGTGTTGTTTATTTTGTTCTTTAGATTCCACATATAAGCAAAATCACATTGCATCAGTTCTTCACTATTTGACATACTTCACTCACTACAATACCCCTCAGGTCCATGCATGCCACTGCAGATGGTGAGAACACATTCCGATCTATGGCTGAGCAATATTCCATTGAATATATGTAATATTACCACCTCGTCTTTATCCATTTTTCCATCAACATACCCCTAGACTGCCTCCACATCTTTGTCATTTTAAACAAGGCTATAGTGAACATATGGATGTACTCATCCACTTGAAGTAGCATTTTGGGTTTCTTCGGATAACTACCCAGAAGTGGTATTACTGGGTCCTTCTTTGTCTCTTGCTATAGCCTTTATTTTAAAGTCTATCTTGTCTGGTATTAAGTATTGCTACCCCAGCTTTTTTGTTTGTTTGTTTACATTTTTATGAAATGTCTTTGAGTAAAGTGTGGAAACCCCTTTACTTTTAGTCTGTGTCTTATCCATTCAGCCACCTATCTTTTGATTGGAGCATTTAATCCTTTAACATTTAAAGTGATTGTTGATAGATGTGTAGTTAATGCCATTATGCCATTTTGTTATTCATAATTATGATCTTTTTTTTTTTTTCTTCCATCTTAAAGAAGTCCCACTAACGTTCCTTGTAATACTGATTTGGTAGTGAGGAACTCCTTTAGCTTTTTCCTGTCTGGGAAGCTCTTTATCTGTCCTTTGATTCTAAATGACAGCTTTGATGGGTAGAATAATCTAAGTTGAAGGTCCTTGCTTTGCATCACTGAATATTTCCTGCCAATCCCTTCTGGCTTGCAAAATTTCTGTTGAGAAATTAGGTGATAGTCTTATGGGAGCTCCCTTGTAGGTAACAAACTGCTTTGCTCTTACTGCTTTTAAGATTCTCTCTTTGTCTTTAACCTTTGACATTTTTATTATGATGTGTCTTGGTGTGGGTCTCTTTTGGGTTTGACTTCTTTGGGACTCTGTGCACTTCCTGGACTTGCATATCTATTTCTTTCACCAGGTTAGGGACATTTTTAGTCATAATTTCTTCAAATTCATGTTCAATTTTTTGCTTTCTCTCTTCTCCTGGTATGCCTATGATGTGAATGTTGGTATGCTTAATGTTGTCTCAGAGGCTCCTTAAATTCTCCTCAATTTTTTTTCTTTTTTGATTTTTTTTTTCTTTTTGCTGTTCTGAGGGGTGTTTTAGGCTACCTTGTCTTCTAAATTGCTGATTCAATCCTCTGTCTCAGCTCCCTGAGATCATTGAGCATCCTAATAACCAGTGTTTGAAACTCTGTGCCTGGTAGATTCTTGTCTCCATTTCATTTAGTTCTTTTTCTGGAGCTCTGTTTTGTCCTTTTATTTAGGAAATATTTATTTGCATCCCCATTTTGGCTGCCTCCCTGTGTTTGTTTCTTTATAGGGCTGCTACTATGCCTCCCCGTCTTAGTAGAGTGACATTATGTAGTAGTTGTCCTCTGGGGCCCAGTGGGGAAGTCTCCCTGGTCGTCATAGCCAGGTGCTCCATGTGTGTCCCTTGTGTGGGTTGTGTTTGCCAACCTATTGTAGTTGATAATTGATTGCTCTTTGCACACCAGTGGGAGGAAATGATTCTCAGGCTGATTGGTTGTGAGGACTGGCTATGACTACAGTGGAGGAGATGTTGTGTAGAGGCTGACCCTACAGAGGGGTTCTCTTTAGCAGGGTTCTGGTGCCTTCCCAGTCTACCCTTTATGTGTAGGGTAGTCGCTGGGTGATACTCCGGCTCAGTCTGAAGATGGCCACTGGGCCAGCCAGCCCTAGAGCCTCCTGGAAGGCAACCCGCTGCAAGCCAAGTTCAGCTACAGTCTGTGCCCTGCCTGGTGCTACCTGCCATGAGCCACAAAGCATTCCAGAGATGGTCTCTGCCCACGCTGTGCTTGGCATTGCCATGAGAGGTAAAGCCACAAACTGAGGCTGGCTGTCGCTAGTGCCAGGCTTAGGGTTGCTTAGCCAGAGGTATGGGACATGCGAAAGCCACACGCTACTTGTTTGGGGTTTGTGAACCTTTGAGAGATTTTAGCAAAGTCTGCAGCATGAGCCAAAGCTGGTAATTTATACAGAAAAGCTGCTGGAAGCAGCTTGGATGTGTCCTAAAGTTGTGTGAGGCATGGTCTCAGGGAATCACTGAGGCAGGACAGAGGAAAGGTGACAGACGGCTGGATGGAGACTCAGACAAGGCATCCACCTGTGTCTGCATGCAGGGAAGTGGGGGTCTTAACAAAAAATGATGGCTTCTGCCAGCTCCTCTGCGTGGAAGAAAGCTGCCACTCCAGCCTTCACCCTTAAGCTAGACGATTCAGTTCCTCCCTGGCACCCTTTGAGCTGTTGCCCCAGTACTGGAACTCAAAACGAGTAAGTCCGGCAGTGAGTGAGGCCATGTGTGGGACCTGGAGAAAGAGCGCCTGGTTGTGCAGCTGCCCTCCGTCTCACTCAGCCACAGTCTCTATTGGTTTTCACAGCCAGAAATTATGGGGACTTCTCTCCCCAACACTGAAACCCTGGGCTGGGGAGGGGCTGGGACCCCTTGCTCCTTAGGGGAACCTCCACAATCAAGATATCCCTCCCTATTTTTAATGGTCACACATGGATGTGGGACCAGCATGTTCCGTGTCTCTGCCCCTCTTACCAGTCTCAAGGTGGCTTCCTCTGTATGTGTATAGTTGTAGGGCTTCAGTTCAGCTAGACTACAGGTGATTCTCAATAATGGTTGTTCTGTGGTTTAATTGTAATTGATGTGGTTCTGAGAGGAGGTGAGCAGAGCTTTACCTACTCTGCCATCTTAACTGGAAACGGAACAAAAATTCTTGGGTAAAGGAAGAATCAGGAAAGGTGCACATGGTTTAGTTTCCAGATGTTTTTCCAGGCACAATTAAAACTCATGTGTTTTTAATATTCATTTTTATTAATTTTACTCAGAATACATGCATGGGTGTTCTGGATCAGAGACAGATGGGTTATTATTATTTAAATGATATTAACTGCACTAGCTGCCTTTGCCCCAGTTTTTGCCCTGAAATGACACAATGAAAATGAGAGGAAAGAGTTCTAGTACATGTATTGCCAAGTACTCCATAGCTAAGGGATGAAAAAAAATGTAATTTATCTACTTATATACAGGAGGAGGAAGCTGCCTCCCTCTTCTCTGCCAAAAAAGAGGTACAAAAACCTCTGTTCCTTGGACATAGTATGAAAAGGGTCCTGGGTTCTCACTCTAACCCTATAGAATGTGAATGATTTTCTATTAGAGGAAGATATACCCCAGTGTTTCTGGATTTTACTACCTAGAGATGTTTGCAGGGTCCTGAGCATCACTTTCCTTTGAAACATAAACTCTCATCTCAGGAGGTAGGTAAATGTTTCTAGAGTTCTCTTACTGTCTATGTAGATGAATATTAACCTACCAATACTTGTTCTTAGCCTAGGGTCCCAGGTTATATGAAAACGTATTCAGAAAACTTCCATTCTGTTGAAGCACAAAAGTGTTTTCTCTATGTTGCCAAAGTGTGGCTGTCATCTTTCAAGATCCAGACACCCCAGCAAAGTGTGTTTTGAGGAACCATAGCTGAGTGCAGGGATGTGATGTAAGAGAACAAAACTATAAGTACGCTAAGTCCTGTGCAGGGAATTGGACCAAAATAGATATTTCTGAGGAGTGGAGAGGCTTCTGTGTGACTTTACAAATATAAGCTTAAATAATGATACTGAGGCAATGAGAAGCAACCACATCATTGGAATGATGATAAAGTAATTCTAATATCAGAATATTATGAAGTTTTTTTCTCAATACACACTCTGAAATAATTCGTTCTAACAGATGAAAAAATCTTAAATAAAAATCTTAGTAAATCAAATCTACTCCTGTATTAAAATGATGATACATGAGTATTCAGAATTTTTTATTCCAGTACTGGAATTTTTTATTCCAGTAATGAATACAAGACCACTTAAAAGTATTAAATCTATATAATTCAGCACAACAATATTCAAAGTTGACAACTTCCTTTACCACTGTATTTAACAAATAAATTATAAAATTTCAGTAATGAAAACCTAACTATGACAATTGTTCCCAAAGTAGAAAAGCGAGTCTTTGGGATCAATTAGAAAACTCATTAAATTTATGCAAGTATGTGTGTGTATGTTTATCTTCATTTGGTGTAGATACACAGTTAGTTTCCACTTGGTAAGGAAAAGATGGGCCAGTTAATACATTGTGTAGAGCAATTACTTCTTTGAGGGGAATTAAGTGAAATAATTATAGTAGAGCTTATGTTACAAAATTCCAGAGGGATTTAAGAGTTAAATAAAGAAGAATTTAATTTTTAAAAAATGAAGAATTTATGGGTGAATGCTTGTCTAGGTTGAAGAAGCATTTCACAAATAAGGCATCAAAGATGAAAAATTGAAAACAAAACAAACAAAATGTTATTATTACAGGCCAAGAAGAGGTTGAGAAGAATATTTATAACATATGTGATATGGGAACATTAAATGCCCATAATATTTAAATTGCACAATTAAATATTTTAATTTCACAATTAAAAAGCAAACTTTAACAAAAAGTAAATCCCTTAAAGATATTGTCAGGAATGGTTATGTGTGGCATTTAAAAGCAAACAGATAATATATTTTTTAAACAAGCTTCTTCCTATAGCAGCTATCATGGCTTACAAGCTTTCCAATCCGAGTTAAAATGATAGCAAAAAAAAAAATCTATCTATATCTATATCATCTATATCTATATCTATATCTATATCTATATCTATATCTATATCTATATCATCTATATCTAATCTATATAATTACATTTTTGTTTCTCAAGTGTTTAGATTTTGTTTATATTTATTCACAGTAAAAAATGAAATAAAATAATTTGTGAGCATGAGCAGAGCCTGCATATGCATGACATACTGTAGTAGATAAAGTAAAAGGAAACCTTCTAGAAAAATTAAAGAGTTAATTATACATTTTGGATATTAACCCCTTATCAGAGCAAATGGGCAACTATCTTCTCCCATTTGGTTGGCTCCCTTCTTGTTTTGTTAATGTTTTCTTATGCTGTGCAGAAGCTTTTTAGTTTGATATAGTTCCATTCATTTATTTTTGCTTTTACTTCCCTTACCTTTAGGTCAAATTAATAAACTCTTTTACAAGAAGGAGGTCTATAAGTTTAGTATTTATGTTTTCTTCTATGTGTTTTTATTGTTTCATGTGTTATATTTAGGTATTTAATCCATTTTGAGTTCAGTTTTGTTTATGGTGACAAATAGCAGTCTAGTTTCCTTCTTTTGCATGTGGCTTTCCAATTTTCCCAGCACCATTTATTGAAGAGGCTTTAATTCCTCCATTGTATGTTTTTGGGTCCTTCATTCAAAATTATTTGCTCATATATATATGGGTTTATTTCTGAGCTCTCAATTCTGTTCCTTTGACTGCATGTCTGTTTTTCTGCCAATACCATGATGTTTTGATTACTATTGTTTTATTGTATGACTTGAAGGCAGGTAGTGGGATACCTCCAGCTTTGTTCTTTTTTCTCAGGATTGCTTTGGCTATCTGGGTCTTTTGTGGATTTATAATCCGATTTTTTGTTGTTGTTCTATTTCTTTTTTGAAAATGCCATTGGTATTTTGATGTAGATTGCATTAAATTTGTATATTGCTTTGTGTAATGTGGGCATTTTAACTATGTTGATTCTTCCAATTTATGAACATGGAGTATTTTTCCATTTCTTTGTGTCTTCTTAAATTTATTTTAATAATGTCTTGTAGTTTTCAGTGTGCAGCTCCTTCACACCTTTTGTAAAATTTATTCCTACGAACTCATACAACCCAACAACAAAAACCCCCCACAAATAATCCAATTAAAAAGTAGGCAGAGGGTCTGAACAGACACTTCTCCCAAGAAGACATACAAATGTAGGGCAGATATATGAAAAGATGCTCAACCTCACTAGCTATTAGAGAAATGCAAATCAAAACCACAACGAGGTACTGCTTCACACCTGTTAGAATGGCTATTATCAACAAGACAAGTAATAACAAGTGTTAGAGAGGTTGTGAAGAAAAAGGAACCCTCATATACTGCTGATGAGAATGTAAATTAGTACAGCCACTATGTGAAACAATATGGAGTTTGCCCCAAAAATTAAGAATAGAATTACCATATGATCCAGCAATCCCTCTTTCAGGTATCTACCCCCAAATTTTGAAACATTTATTCGTAAACATTTATGTACCCTATGTTCATTGCAGCAGTATTCACAGTTTTCATGACATGGAAACAACTGATGTGTCTTTTGATAGATGATTGGAAAAACAAGATGATATATACATATATATATATATATACATATATATACATATATATACATATATATATATATATATATATATATATATATATATATATATATATATATGGAGGGAGAGAGAAAGAAAGAGAGAGAGAGAGAGATGTATAACACACACACACACACACAGAAGACTCTCCCTCAGTGGCTTCTTTAAGTTATTGTCTCAGAGAATCACTTGGGAAGATGCAGGGGAATTAAATACAGGGGCTGCCAAAAGAATGTGTAGACATGACTTGTATTCATCTTTTGTTATCCGTATATATTGAGTATTACAATTTTAATACAGTTTTTTTCATTTCTTAAAATTTGTATACATTTTTTGGCACCCTTTGTAGATATAGGTGAACAGAACTGTACTTGTGTTGTTCCAATATAGAAATTTTATTGCAGTTAAATTTTTAGAGCACAGAAGCCTTAAGCTTCCAATTGCTTTGTCAATCCTCAGGTTTTAACTTGGTTAACAACCATGAAAATTTAGAGAAATAAATTGTAGTCTTTGGGAACAAGTGCAGAGTTTACAGAAATAAATAAGTCCCAAAGTCAACATTAAAAAATAGATGTGACAGAATAGTCTTCTCTGCATTCACAATTTCACCCCTTGTCTGTTTCTATTATTCATACTTTTTTTTTTTTGCTTTCTTCTCAGTTTCTTTTTGCAAATATTGGCTGCAAAGGAGTATCGATAAATCATCCTACATATTTTTTTCAAAATGGGATGCATGCTAATTTATGAGTTACAACTAAAATGTTTTTTGAATAATAAGTCAACTGTCAATCAACATTAAGTTTTGCCAGTAACCATGAACTCTAGTATTATAATACATACATATACTTGCCCAAACACCTAACTGGACAGTAGTGCTGATATACTGAACATGCAGGCAAGAGCTGAAAGCTGTTTTCCTGTTTTAGAAGCACCTTCAAATCAATGTGCACAAAGTTCTCCAAAATAAGTCGCTGAATACATACCCTGTTCTTTGAATGTAAGCTTGAAAGAAATTTATTCCATTATTATATATGAGTGGAACATTATATGAGGTCATGGAAAGATATGCCTTTTTTTTAGCCTCTAGAGCATAAATGCCATAAGAGAATTATTCACCTTTTTTTTTTCTTAAAGCCACCCTTGATGCTTATAATGTTGTTCATGTCATGGTACAAACCTGGTAATGGAAAAGCTTAGTTTAAATATGTGTTTGATATAATTTACATTGTTCAGAAACTGATTAGATTTTCCACTGATGTATCCGTACCAACAAAAAAAGGGGTAAACTTCTGAGGATCAGGGCAGATGCCTAAGGAAGACCGTTGTATGCAAATTGTATTTGAACGAATATTTGCATTAAATGCCATAGTACTTTCACATAATTGGGGAAAGTTATTATCAGGACTATTTCTCAAAGTTTTTGAAGAAATTTTGAAGATATGTTTTCTGATAATAATCTGGCACCCACATGGCACATCTTACTCCCCTGCCCGCTCTCCATATGCAAACAGTCAACCAAGGACACCTGCTTTCACTGTTGCATAGAAAAGGAAATACTATGATTTTTCAGAAGAAGAATATAAGACTAAAAACTGTTTTTTGAAAAAATAATAAGTTTAATAAGTGATACAGCTAGGAAAAAGAAATACATGTCTTCTGCAATTCCAGCTAGATACTTATTTTCCTACAACACAGGCAAAAATGACAGGGATGATGTAAGGAGAATGAATAAGTGAGGATGTGTGAGCTAGAACTTAAAATACCAAAAGAATAGCAACTAATAATATGACAGAAAAAAGGAAGGACAATAACTCAAGTGGAAGCAAAGCCCATCAATCATCAAATGAGGTATTGGAAATGTGGTCTGATTGGTTTTGAGCCCAATTTTCTCTTAGTAAAGGAAGGATTTAAACTAGAGCTCTGCTCCTAGTATGAACCTACGTATAAGTTGCAGCAACAGTACACATGATTTTCTAAGGGTTATGTAGATAGCATTCTTCTGAATTATCAACTTTAATCAAAAATCTGAGAGGAGATATACAATAACACCATTCATTCATTCATTTATATATTCATTAATCATCTAATATATTCCAAGCGTGGTGCGGAATCATGGAGATAGATCAGTGACCCAGACAAAGTCCTTATATTCATTGAGCATTTGTTTACATGTGTATTTGTGTGTTTGTGTGTGTTTGTACATGCAAACAAACATGCTTTCTGTCTGTTGAGAGTGAAAGAAGGTGTATATATAATTTTGAGTCAGAAAGAGAAAAATGATATATTTTGAGTCACCAGTTCTTGGTACTGGGAAAGTATAACACATTTTGAGCAAGTCTACAAGATGATCATAGATGTACTATAGAAAAGTAATTCTGTGACAATATATAATAGAGATTCATAAGATGAGAGAATGTCAACAGCTAGGTTAGTTTGTGTACTATTATAGAAATATAAAGGAGAAGATATGAGATTCAAGTGCCCTGCTTGTCGGAATAGCAGAATTGTGTTAAGAAGTAAAAATAACATCTGATGTTATTTTGCCAGAATCTGGACATCAAGAGCAGTGTAGATAAGGGAATTAACTCATATAGTTTGCTACTAGCTACTTTCTTTTTGCCTCATTCCTGGGATGGGCTGATATATTTTTTGTATTCTCTGAGAGATTTACATTTATTGAATGTAAAGTAGGAAAAATTGTCAAGAAAAGTTAACTAGGTCATACATTCCTGAAAGATCAAGTCAGTTGTGTACTGAGCAAAGGCTGGTAGACTTGACAATTACCCTATTATCAGTGACCTTGAAAGGAGACTTTTAATAAAATTATGAAATGTGCTCTGCAAAACAAAGCCTTTTTTTCTACCTCCCATTCTATAACTATCCCGTCACTCTTCTAACCATTATTAGTTTTTGATACATAATAGGAATTCAGAAATAATTGTTTAATGAGTGAATAGGATTGGATATGGAAATGTGGGGGGAAATGAACACATTATATAATCTCTAGGACAAGTTAGAAAATAAGCGATGTAAGTAACCCAAAAGTTTAGATAGGTCTACAGTTCTTAAAATTTATCTTAGGTAAAGGAAAAGTTATTTTGGAAACTAAAAAAACTTGACTGTAAACATAATCAGAGGAAAAGAACAATTAAAAGGGAATTGAGGAGATAACAGTGTGAGAGAAGGGAAGAACACTGAATAGAGGGCACAGGACTATTCTACTGTAGATATAATCTTCAGTAGAAAAAGAAAAGTCTCTCATATTTTTGAAGACTTTATATTCTTTTAGAGCAGATTTAGATTCATAGCAAAATCAAGAAGTCCACACATTATCAGCATCACTCACTAAAGTTGTACATTTGTTACAACTGACGAACCTCCATTGACACGGCATAATCATCCAAAGTCCATAATTTACTTTAAGGTTAACTCGTGGTGTTATACATTCTATCTGTTTGAACAAAGGCATAATGACATATATCTGCTATTATAATATCATACCAAGTATTTTCACTGCCCTAAAAACCTTTTGAGCTGTGTTCTCATTTTTATTTCCAGTGTTATTCTGAAATAAAGAAGAAAGAAAGCCAAGGTTTCCAAAAGGCTTTTTAAATATTTTTATCATTATTAACTTTTTTAGTCAAAAAGCAGACTTAGTTTCAAGGTAATCAGGCCAATCAAACCTCAGAGCCATGTACCCAGGGAGATCAGTAAATTTCTCTTAAGGGAAATTTTTAATGACAAGACAGATAGCCATCTGATAGACTCCATTTGTTTCGATTGCTTCTGCACTGTTGGAAAAGGTGACTTTCAGATTGCTTCCAGCCCTACATTTTTATGATTCAATGATTCATTTAAGCCATCAGTACTAACTATAGAATAATAATTCAAGCAAATCATAAAATTTTGGTCCCCGGGTTGCAATCAATTTCTGTGGTGTCTAATGTTTCAAACAAATAGCTTTTATTACAATTATGAACATACGCATTTTAAAACTAGACTCTGCTTATACTTTATTTGAACCCAAATATCATATTCTCAAATTCTCATATAGTAAGACATGTGATTTCTATTCATTTGCTTACCCTGCCAGAGCTCTCAAATTAGTGTACATCATTTATGAATTAGTATTTCTAGTATATGCTAAAGTATTAGAAGGGAAGTCATTTCATAACACATTATTTGGCATAGTTATTTCAATGTCATGCAACACCTATTGCTTCTAGTGCTTTTTATTTGGTAGTTCCTCCCCTTATTTAAATATGTAGGTAATCATTAAAAAAAAATTATATAAAGGCTACACCGATTTCCGATATATTTACAAAGTAGAGAGGTGTCATGAATTTAATTTTGCTAGTGATTTTCAAGGCTGAAACAGTACTTACTTCTATCATCTTATAATAACTTTAAAATTGTTGATGGAAGAAGCCAACATTAAGGTCCATTATTCTTAATTACCTTAGGTCAATTGATCAAGCATAACTACTTATAATGCAAAGTAGTACACAGCATATCTTATTGCCTAACAACTTAAATTTATAATAACATACTCATAAAATTTTCAGTATAGGTTTGAAAGAAAAAAACATGATTGTAAATATATTTTCCATGAATAGTCAATAATTCATGTACTTTAGGATTATCCAAGTAACTTGAAATGCAAAATTGACAGCAAGCAGTTTTGTTTTTTTTTTTTGTCTTTTTTTAATTTGTGCCCAAATGTTGGTCCCCAAATCTGTAATATGCTGACAGGTTATACAGTAACATCGAAAACAGGGATGAGGGATATAATAAATTGGTGCATCCTAAGTCCCTGTTCCTAACTGAAGTTTCCTCTGACTGGTCATTGAATAACTGAAGCTCTATTTAATAATTATTGATATGAGTCTCTATCGTTGCCTCTGCTAACTGTACTTTAAATCTGGGACACTTAGAGACTGTCTCTTACTCCTGCGAATATCCAGACCATGACTTCCCTTATTCCAAACATACCATTCTGATGTCTGAAGTTCTGTCCCTATTCAATTTAGTTCCGTGGTCCATCTAACATGTAGTAAGACTCTATGCCAGATGAATATCAGTCCTAAGTAGCTAAAATCACCTTTGTTTAACTGAAAGTTTTGTGACTTGGCAACTAAATCACCCTAGTTCTTACAGGTAAAAATATTTTAATGATAACAATGATAAATAATCATTGTTACAAAGAATCAAACACTGCAGAAAGATATATATTAAAATGTCAAAGACAGTCCATTACAGTGGACTCCCTGAAGTAACCACTTTTGCTTATTTGGGATTTAAATTCTACTGAAAATTAAGTCCAAAAGTCTAAGTAACGGTATAAGTAATATTATTTTTTCTTTCGTCAATGTTAGTCGGTATGTATGGACTTTGCTTTGAAACAGGAAGATGACTTAATTTTCCATTCTGCAGTTCAGGGGGACTGCAATACAGAAGGTCTGGATGGTGGATGACTGAAAAAAAACATTATTTTAAATAGAGCTTGATTTTCTACATGTTAAAGAACATATCCCATACTTAAGAATAAAGAGAACTCCTGCTGCGAATACAGGAAGTGTCAGGAGAATGTAGCTCCCATTCTAACAATAACAAGTTGGAAAGTTTACAAAATTGTAAATATTTCAAGGCCTCAAAGGGCTGAGGTAACCACATAACCTAATGAGCTAAATTACAAGATTGGGGAACTTTTTCTTAAAGAGGCAGGGCCCATGCTGGATCACTTTGCCAAAGCAGTGGGAAGACGAGGAAGGCACCACAGAACCAAATAAAAAGCTGAAATTTTAAGGAATTCTTAAATCCTGAGAATTAGCTGGATTGATAGTTTTAAATCCCTGTAAACCCTGGTAATAAGAGAAATCTGCCCCTACTCAGCCACTCTTTTTCATGAGTTTTTCTTGAAGGCTCAGGGAAAATGTGAAGTCAGAGAAATAGAGATAAACCGCTTCAGAATTACTGCCTAAATCTGAAGGAAGAACAGGAGAATTTAGAGAACTCTAACCACCCTTGAACTCTGGGTTAGTCACTGAAAATGGCTGTGAAATAGCTGCATCTGTCTCTACAAGAAGGGTGTGAAAACAACAACAAAAGATATCCCAGACATCCAGGCACTCAGAGCCTGCATAAATCTGAGGCTTGACCAGAAAATGTGAGAAAACCCTTTTCATATCTGGAAACTTAGGCTGAGTACCATAACATAGCAGTTAGGCTGAGTACCATAACATAGCAGTATACCACAACAGAGGGAACAGGGACTCTGAGAGAAGGCTCCTCCAAAGTGTGGGGGAGGCACAGGGCCAACTTGTCTACGTCTGATGGCAATATAAAATTAAAAATAAAAAAAAAATCTGTTCAAGTTACCCCAAATAAAAACACAGAGTTACACTAAATAAACACACAATCCAAAGACTGAGAAAAGATATCTGAAACATAAGAAACTGAAAAAAATTCACATCACATGAAGAAATTCCACCCATAAATTGGAAAAAGTCAAGCAATACAATAATAACAATGGAAGGCCATAGATTTGAAGCACTAAAATGCAATAATGATGATCACTTCTTTTCATTGATTTTCACTTCTGTTATGGGGCTCCCATGTTGAGAGTTCATGACTTATATGGCAACTTCTAATTTTTTCATAATTTCTTTTCTGCAATTTGTTCTATACTCTAGAAAACATTTTAGTCTTTATCTCCCTGAACACAAACTTATTTAGCATGAATTTTATTTATTTAGCCTTTTATTTTGTTTTATTGCAGAAATAATGGTTTTGTTTTTTTAAAAAACTTTTATTGTTTCTGTTTGCCCATTTTTACGGTCACCCTTTTTATTTAGCAGAATTTGAAAATTGATATATTGAAAGAAATTTAAATTTTCAGCCAGATAATCAAAATTTCTCATAATCATCTGAGTCACTAAGTAATTGTTAGCTTCCCATAGTTTACTCAGAGGAATGTCTCCAGTATAATTTTCGCCACTGAGCACCTTACTCATATTTTTAATTCTGAGCTTTCCAACTACATTAATAGTGCCTATTTTCTCCCAAAAATACTGTGTTGGAATTTGTATGATTTATCGAAATACTATTTATCTCCCAAACTGTAGCTTCCAAAATTACCAACGCACTTAATTGAATAAACTTTTCCAAATGCATATTTACTTGACAAAATTTTCTAAATATTTTTTAGAGTGAATTCCTTTGTTTCTCTCCTATTTCTCTCTTTTAACAAGACAGTACGAGAGTCCAGCTGACTGTTGAGACAGTTTTTGACAAATGAAATATTTTATTTTTTTCTGGAAAAATCCACCCTTTTATATGGTCTCAATATTTACATACGTAAAACTATTTCATGTTATGTATTATTATCTATCAGATTGGTAAGTGCAAGATTAATATGAATCATTCATTTATTAAACAATTATTAATTGACCATTACTATGTTCAAAGCATTGCAGTAGACACTGTGTATTAAGGAATTAATAAAAGAGACCTTTTGACCTATACACTCTAATGGGGAGACAGACATCAAATGAGGACACAAGTAAATGCATAAAACTATAATGTGTAGGTAAAGATATGAAAAAGAAAGAGTAAATTAATAGAGAAAATATTTTCTTCATCTCACTCATAATATAACCCAGTAGTACGCAAAATGCAGTTAACTTTTTGAATAAATCTGACTATTTTCACTAGGTCACAATTTTACTTTTGTTATATTTGGAATCATAGAAGAGTTCCTGAGAATTTCCTTTTTCAATTTTAACATATATTGTTGAATGTGCAAAAATATAGATAAATATTTGATTTTTAAGGAAAATATTACATGTTGTCGTCTATGAAACATAGTACATTGAACATCTTATCCAATAAAAGGAGGAATTATACTAATTTCTATTAGAAGATCATTTTAAATATAAAGATATAGACAGGTTAAAAGTAAAAAAAAAATAGGCAAAGTTATATAAAAATGTAAAAAATGATATAGCTAAGTATGAGATAATTGGAGTATTATTTTCATATATAAGAGAAAAGTAGACTTCAGAACAAGGGGCATTAAAAGGATAAAGAGAAGATTTGATAATATGAAGAGGACAATCTGTCAAGAAATTTAATATTCTGAATATCTGCAAATCTGGAAAAAACAAGACAAAACTGTACACCAAATGAAAGGGAAAACTTTGTTTTTCAATACTCATAGAATACTTCACTTTTGACACCAGCTGTGTGGGATTCTTCCACACCAAACAATTCTCCAACTCTCCAGACACCAACCTGGTTTCCTGCTATTCCGTTTTGACATTACCTACCTGGAGTTAGCATGAGATCCCACAAGTGAAGGCTCCGTCTCACAAAACTGTCTCCACGTCATATGCCTTAAGTCCCAGGTTGTCACCCGTACATCTGACTTCCAGGACCCCCTCCTTGGTTCAGTAATTGTAAAAACAGCTAAAAAAAACTAAGGGGGACACTTATGTTTACCAGTTTATTATATAATAAAAGATATGATAAAGGATACATATGAATCCTAAGGCAGATCTCCTAAAGGCAGAGAACGTTCTCAGGCTGGATTTAAAAAGAGATAGCAGAAAAGGAATTTGGCGACATTTGAAACATGAGATGGTCTTGTCTCTCATGGAGGGAGGTCACATGGGGAGCATGAGAAAGAATGTGAGTGGTGCCTCTAGGAGCGATGGCCAGATTCCAGTTGACTGGTAGCAAGGAAACCTGGACCACGGCTCTGCAATCACAGGGAACTGAATTTGGCCAACAATTTGAATGAGTTTTGAAGTTGATCATCCTTACCACCTCTGAAAAGGACATCTTGATATTGGTCTTACTGTAAGAAGATATTAAGCAGATGACCCAATTGAGCCCAGCTGTACCTAACTTTTGACTGACTGAATTGAGTGATAAAAATGTTTTGTTTGATGCTACTAAATTGATGTCAATTTACTATGACACCAATAAAAATCTAATACATTTATAAATAACAAAATTTACTCAAAAATAAATAATTTGAGTAGACTTATATTAATTAAATAAATTTAACTCATAGTATAAAAAGGTTTTAAAAATGAAACATTATATCCAGATAGTCCAGAGAGCTATACTGGTAGATTCTGTCGAATTTTTAAGGAAGAAATAATACCAATGCTACATGATCTTTTTCAGAAAGGAAGAAGGGTGCTGTAATAATTCATTTTATGAGGCCATTATTACCCTAATAGTTAAACCAGAAAAACAAACAAACATATACTGTTGAAATCCATAGCATAATATCTTGCATGATCATTGCTGCAAAATATTAATATAATAATTTGTAATATAATATTAGTACACAATATACATGTAATGATATACCACATAATATTGTAATATATTAATATATAAAAACCAATGATGCATGATAGTCTATCTAATACACTATGCCTGAATAGATTTTTTTCCTATAAATACAAGACATAAATTAACTTCTAAAACACAAGTCAATGCATTTATCCATGTTAAAAGAATAAAGGAGAAATACTGCGGTCTAAGATGCTATCACTTCTCACCAAGACTAATGCAATAGTATATCACCAACTCATCTATCAGGTTTTACTCCTGCCCATTCCCTATGTAATCTAAATGTTTTAGTAAATTGTTAGTTAACTCTTGTCATATGCCTACTCAAACCTCTGATGAATTCCCATTATACTCAGGGATTGGGGGGGGATCTAAACTCTTAATGTTATAATAGCTCAACATTATTTGGCCTCACTCACTTATTTAAGAACCCGTCTCTGACGGTTAACTCTAGGCAAGTAACACATTTTTCTTCTTCTTTTTTTACCCTCTAAATGTGCCAAGCGCAGAGCTGCCTGGGGACTTGGTGATTTGTCTACCATCTGCCTAGAACACTCTTTCTTCAGACCTGTGCATGACTTGCTCCCTCACTTGATTCAGGTCTACTCTCATGTGACATCAGCTCTGAGACGCCTTTTCCAACCACCCAGTCTATAAACAACTCCTCTGAATTCCCCCCCCCCCTTACATTGCTTTGTTTTTTTGTTAGGATAGTTATCATAATACCTCAGCATTGTTTTTTATTTATTTATTTATTATTATTATTATTATTGTTTATTTTTATTGTTTTCCCTTTCCTCAAGCACAGGATTTTCATCTGTATGTTCACAAGTGTTAGTACCCACAAGAGTGCCTGGCACAAACTGGACAGTAGATATATATTTATTGAGTGACAGAATGAATGAATTAATATAGTGATAGTTACTGTTATCCCCTGCTAATAATCTCCGTATCTTTCTGTTTAAAGTCATTTGATCACTTCTATTTTTTCCTAAATTCATGCTATACAGGTGGATAATGCCTTAGTATCAGGAAGGGCAAAAAAACTCATGCCTGAAGAAGGTCATTTATATGAAACATATACTTTGTTGGGAATCATAAGGAAAACAATATAAATTTTGCCAACAACATTTCAAGTACAGTTGTAATGTATAAAAAAATACAGTGGACCCAGAGGAGTTTCAGGGCAGTGGGAGTATTTTATGTGGTACTATAATTATGGATACATGCATAATACATTTGTCAAAATTTATAGAAAAATAGCATGAGTGAATCCTAATAAAAACTATGGATGGTAGTTAATAACAATATGTCAGTGTAGGTTCATTGATTGCAACAAATGTACAACTCTGGTGAAAGATGTTGGCAGTGGGGGCGGCTGTGCATGTGTAGATATAGGGGGTATATTGGAACTCTACTTTCTGCTCAAATTTGCTGTGACCCAAGATTACTGTAATAACTAAAGTCTCTTAATAAAAGAGTAAATGCATCAATTTACTTGAGAATTCAGTCTACTTGACAAACATTGACATGCAATGTTTTAGAAAACACAGTTAAAAATATTCTGTGGAGTCTAATAATTTATGGCAATTACTTATGTTCTTTGAAGTGAGAAGGCACATTTATTTGGTCCAATACTTAAGGTTATTTTTTTAACCATTCGATCCTAAGGGATTTTAAATTATCATGGGCATAGAAAAATGGTTAAGACAATAATTTATAATGAACACATTAATTTGTGAGTAGTTCTTGCATATAGTATATGCATCTTATGCATTATTCCCCATTCATCTTTTTTTAACCATCACAAACCATTATTTCCCTTAAGCAATACCAGCCTATGACACAAACTGAAATACTAGTATCTAACATTGAATCAAGTAAGATTTAATTTTTAGTAAAAGCCTTAGGAAGAATATTTTAAAATATTCAGTCAAAGCATGCATGCCATGAAATACCAGACATGAATTAAGTATTCAAGAAGCTTGTATGGAGCATATGGAAATGTTCACTTTTGAGTTGTGATCCAAAGAAAAAGTTCACCCATATAGAAGGGTGGTTTGTCAGCATAAACTTTGTGTTTTATTCCAAACTTATGCAGTTTTATCTGACATTTTAAAAACCAACAAATTCTAAAAAATCTTAAGTTTCTTTTTTTTTTTTTTTTTTTTTTTTTTTTTAATTAAATTTATTGGGGTGACAATTGTTAGTAAAATTACATAGATTTCAGGTGTACAATTCTGTATTACATCATCTATAAATCCCATTGTGTGTTCATCACCCAGAGTCAGTTCTCCTTCCATCACCATATATTCGATCCCCTTACCTCATCTCCACCCACCGTTACCCTCTGGCAACCACTAAACTATTGTCTGTGTCTATGAGTTTCTGTTTCTCATTTGTTTGTCTTGTTCTTTTGTTGTTTTGTTTTTTAATAACTATCTGGAAGTAAAGGCTGATTTGACTTGAACTCATTCGCTGGAATACCTGAACTGAACTGGTAGCAGGCTAATAATAGGTGTTTTTTTTAACCTTCCTACTGTGAATATGTATGTTTCTCTGAAGATATAATAATATGGTCAATTAAAGAATGCTGTCTTAGATCCAATTGAAAGTTATTGTAAAATATATTGTATATATGCTGTACTAATGTTTGTAGAACCTTACAATCTCTGAAATATAAAATGCTCTGGCTTCAACAACTTTGATAACTTCAAAAAATATTGGAACCTCTTTAAATTTCAGAGTGGCAAACAATGTTTGACCCTCTTTTAATTTCTACCTCTTCAATTTCTCCCACGTAAAATTTATTACCAACATATTGACATACCGTATAAAATATATATCAATGATTTGTTACCAGCTTAATAACTTTTTGCTTTTTCTTTTCCACATGATATAACAAGCGATTTAAATTATGGGACTTTTAATCCATTCCATAAATTTATGTGCTCCTTTCTTGAATTAAAGAGATGTGGAGTTCCCCAAGTAAGGATATATGCTGTTAAACTCATTTAAAAAATTTTTTTCTTTCAATTCATCTCATAGTCTACCACTACCATATGGTGTTTAAATAATGATAAATTGGTGCATAACTTCAATGAGATAAAGATAAAAATGTTCAGGGCACATGATATGTACCGGTAACCCCAGTATAACAGGGGTTAGATTGTTAGATTCCTAAAAATGCCATGTTTTACAGAAAAGGGTTAGGTCCCCAAAAAACAACAACAACAACAACAAAAAATAGCAACGTACTGTTATATTTTTATAATTAGGAGAAATATCTTTATTAAAGCAATTTTCACCAAAAGTATAACATATTAATATGCATTAAATAATGTTTTCTTTGTCATCACTACCAAGCACCATTAACTGAGGGTGTTTTCTTTTTGACAAGATATCTTCATCCTCTGAACTTTCTTCAGCATTATCTTGACATCTATTCTGTACTTTTTGCAAAAAAACCTATTATTTTAGATCTCTTTCTTTTTGCTGAGAGCTCTTTATAAATTTCATGATATGGTGCTAAACACTTGTGAAGTTCTCTCTTAAACGTTGTGCTTCTTTCAGTGGAAGGATTTTCATTTAGGAAATTCTGCAGTCATATCTAATACGACATCCATGCTGACATGAAAAATTTCAAATGAGGTATCTGTTGCTCTTAAAAGCTTTTATTACATTCTGTGCTGTTCGGGAATTTCTCTAATTTCGAATGAGATATTTTTTGCTCTTAAAACCTTATTACACTCCGTGTTGTTTGGGGATTTCTCTAATTCTCAAACTGTGTTAGAGTGAAACCATGTTCTAGGATGCCGTGTTGTATGAGGGTTTCCCCCAATTCTGTAACCGTGTTAGAGCGAAACCATGTTATAGAAGTGCCATGTTATGTAAGGGTTACCTGTATATTCAGTTATTTCATTTATCATATATAACTCATGAAGCTAGGACTGGCTTAAACTGTAATAAATGAAATATTTAATCACACTAATAAAATGTATATTTTCAGTAACCAGCTTGTTTAAAATACATTAGAAATTCCAAAGAGCTTACTGAATGAACAAATTAAAATCACTTTGCCTTGGCATGTTTAGGATATGATATATAACGCAGTTTACCTCTCAAGCGCTGAGTATATATTCCTCATGATTCTGGATAGCTTTAAAAAACATTATTACTTTGAATATTTAGCATAGGCTTGGCTTAAGAATTCAACTTTGGGATGATGCAGAGCAGAACATGAATTAATTCATGTCTGCCAAGCATTTGTTAAATAACTACACTTAGTAAATTTATCTCAAGTGTAGCAGGGAAAACTCTATCACATTAAATAAAGCCATCAAGTATAAGTATCTTTATACTTATCTTTATTCCTGAATGCTTGCTTTCATACAGGATATTTTATTTAAAAAAAAAAAAAAAAAAGATCCACTGGATTATATAGCATCCTAATATGTGGATGGAATTTCTTCATGTTAAACAAAATTGATATAGAGAATTTGGGACTCAGAGAATTCATGAAGTAGATGAGATAAAGCACATAGTTTGGATACCTGTTGGAGCGTATTAATTATATAGGGTGGTACCCATTAACAATATTGGTATAGTCATCTGAATCTATTGAACATTGATAATACCTGGATCAACCCAGCATCTTTATTCCCATAAGCCTAATAGTAGTCAGGACCCAGCAGAGGATAAGCCACAGGCATCCTGGTGTCAATTACAGCTCATTGCCCGAGATCCATTTTTTAATCTGCTCACATTCTGCTTTTTGGTGCTTTTCTCATCCCTTAGAATTCTTATCCTGGCACTCAAATCTTGGTTTTGGCTCTTTCTTCAGTGGTAAGTTATTGTGACCATTTTTATTAGGTTGCTTCTGGCATTTCCAAGTTGGTGCCTCATCAGTACAGTCTAAGCCAAAGACTTTATCCCCGAATACAGGTCTTTCTTATATCTCTATAGGACAGATAATGGAACATTGAAGACATGCTGTGACTTTTTAAGTCCTTTGGGGGCCACTGATTAATTACAGGATTATGAAAAATCTAGAGGATACTTCATTTTCACTGTATCTTAACATCACCATGCTAAAGCAAAATTTACATTACTCCCAGATTATATCTCTATATCTGTCTACTATCTATCTGTCTATCTATCTATCTATCTATCTATCTATCTATCTATCTATCTATCTATCTATCTATCTGTCATTTATATCCAGTTTTCATGGAGTTTTGAACCAGGCACAAAAGCACTGTTCATATCATGTATATTTTTCCTGGAAAGAATTGTATGTAATATTTTTCAATATCTGAAGTTTTATATTCAGGTTCAGAACTTTAGGGAGCCCTGAAATAATGTTGTCAGAAGGACTAGAGTATGTTTTGCTGTTTTACTCACCTTTTGTCAGAAAAGGGAGGTAAGAATACAGGTATCTTGGAATGTGTAGCCAGGCCTTTGTCTCCAAAAAATTCTCAGCAACTTAGTAGATTGTTTGAGTCCTGAGCCCTAACCTGGCCAGACCAGACCCAAATAATACCACCTCCCCCTCGTCAGTGTCCATTGTGTTACTCAGTCCCCACACTACTAAGGGCTGATAGAGAATTCAATTAAGAATAACAGCAGAATTAGACAATGCAATAAATAAACTGGAAAGGGAGGAGGTAAGTGTGTGTGTGTGTGTGTGTGTGTGTGTGTGTGTGTGTGTGTGTGTGTTGTGGAGCCTCCACAATCTTTTGGCTAAACTTGTTAGCAGAGGTTCACATAATTTTCAATATACAAATTTATTTCCCTTAAAATATTTTATGATATATAACATTTTAATGTTAGAAATAAGTTAAATGAAAAACCTAGAAGTATTTCAAATATTGTTTCTCTATATACTTCATTTTCCATTTAGAAATTTATTTCTCATACAGCAGTTGATCTCTAAGCCAGAAGTTGTTAATCTTTTTAGAATCACAAACTCTTTAAATTTGATTCCCAGAAGTAAAAGAACATATTTATAAAAACCAGAATGTTTTGCATATAACTTCAGTGTAATGTGCCCTGCCTAAAGCTCACCTTTGTTTGCCCTGAGAAGAGCTAATAAGTTTTCCTTTCCTCAATGTGTATCCTTCAAGGCACTCATAAAGAGAGAGTTCTTCTGTGAGTAAAAGGCAAAATTAAGTTCTCAGGAGCACAAAATAATTCACCTCAGGAGAGGTTAGGATCTTATTAATGTCTCTATTTCATAGAGTGAAACAGGTGGAAAGGTGAGGAAATACCCTGATTTCTCTCTTTGGGGCTTACAGCTGCCTCCTGCTTGGAGATAATATCAACCTAGAAGACCATGTGGAAATCAAGTGGATCTAGCTTAACAATGGCATGTAGCTGCATTCCCTGATGCACATCACCCAGTTAAGGAGAGCAAATAGGGATTTGGGGGTGGTGTTCTAGTCAAAGAATCTGCATTTAGCTACATTGCCCGTTCTTGGAATCCTCGCAGAAGTGGTGACAGCTATGTGAGGCAGGGATCACGACACTGATTGTATCTTTAATCATAATTAACTGTCGATGTTGCTCTTGTTTTGGTTTTAGCTAGTCACTTTTCCTCAAGGACAAACTCTTATATCTTCAGTTTCTGGCTAGGCTCCTGATTCATCATTAAAAAAAATTATGTTGATACTTCACATTCTATTGGTTGGATAATCAGAAATGCCCACTTTAACATGAATCTTTCACATTAGATATTTTAGGTACTATAACTTATCACAGATTCACATTTATTATAGATCCTTGAGACTTGTGATTTTTTTGCTGACATGCCAGCTCTGGAATGGCAAGTTTCTAGATTACTCCTTTTTTAAAGGTACCTGCCATTTAGATCTCAGAGACCAAGAATATTGTTAGTGAGATTTTTAGCAAAAAACTTGTGATTCAACAACACAGAAATTGTTAGCAATTGTTTTCCTCATTTTGATGGTAGAATACCTGAGATACCTGATATGTTTTCTTCCCTGGATCTTGCCATCTTTAGAAACAGGAACAAATGTTTCTAAGATAATTGATGGTAGTCAAGAGTAGAGTTTGTCATGTAAATCCACACTGGAACATAGCCTGACTTTAGCTTCATTGTTAGAGTGTTTAAATCAACTGATTGTAACCTTTTAATGATATAGCAAGACATTAGCTATTAAGGTTTTTAATTGACAAACAATTTTTAACATGGAAGTCAAATATAATTGCAAGTGGGAGTTATAAGAAAATCACTTAAAATTTAGTCAATATAATATGGATCACAATGTCCAGTTAAAGCGTACTTTATAATATTTAAATTGCATTTTGGGATGATAATAATACTAAATTGTATAAAATTTAAAAATAATATTTTGATGCAGAATTTTCTCTCCTTTATTTCCTATTGAAATTGTTGTTTAAGGCTTTTTCATTTGTACCACTTGCTTTTGGTCTCTTATTGTTAAAATAATAACTGGGCAAAAATGTAGATGAATTTCTTCTTTCTGGAACATTTTTATAATTGCAATAAACTTTCTAAAACTTTACTTACAAAAGTTTGAATTTTTTGCCTGCTTAGCTCTGCTACCTGAAGTGAATATGTACCTTTCATTTATTTTACAGGGATTAGGATTGTTATCAATAGTAAAAATGTCCTTTGTTGTTTCTCTTATGTTGACTTCTACTGTAAATGATAGATTTCAGAAACAGTGCCTATCTGATATACAATATCAGTTCAAGACTATCTCAGAATTGTGCTAACAGGCAATTCTTATCTCCTTTCTGCAGTGCTCAAGTATTTATCTTGAGAAGTTATAAGTATTTATAATGAAAAAAATGTAGAAAAAGCTTGTAATATGTATTATATATAATATATATTACATATCTTTTATATATATATATATATGGACAGCATGATAGAAGATAAAGAAATAGTGCCAAGTTAGTATCACAAGAACACAGATTCGATCAAGGTGTCAAAGTAATGAGATATGGATCCATTGCTACTTTATGATTTCAGAAGATTATTAAGATCAAGCTTTCTGAGTCCGAAAGTCATTGCTGTGTTGTACTATTCAGTAGTTAATATGAGTTGACTCTGTGGTAGCTGTGAAGTCTCCTGAAAAATATATATTCAACAGTTGGTGTTAATGAATATATATTTGGCGTTAATGAATGTTCTTCCTATTTGTTTGCTTGTTTGCTCATTTATTTATTTGTTTGTTTGTTTGTTTGTTTATTTAGTTTAGCTGCTGTTACAGGTTAAGTTCTCAACAATATACTAGGTATGACCAAATATAAAAATATAAACTCCAAAAATTACTAGTAGCAAGACATGGACAAGTTATTTCATGTTCCTCAACTTGATTTTACTCCTTTGGCAAATTGTTTTAATGACACTATGAAGAGGATGTGTCAAGATTAAAAGCATAACACTGATGAAAGCAACTAGCACTTCATCTGGCATTGTGGTTATTTAATTAATATTCTTAGTTCCTTTCTTGTTTGAGCGATATTGTTTTATCAGGATCATACACACGACACATACACACACACATGCACACACATGCACACAGGGACTGACAATTAAGTTCGTGAACTCATCCTAGAAAAAGTGCTACACACCTCATTGCTGAATATCACTACAGTCACCTTCGAATTACTCCTCTTGGGAGGCTATCAACCCATGCCAGCACCTAATCCACCCTTAAAGGTAATTTTGGAACTCTTTTTCTGGAATGGCCATCAGAGCTGTCGTCGTATTATCCTTGATGTCCTGAATGTCATCAAAATGTCTCCCTGTCAATATTTCCTTTATCTTCTGGTAAAGACAGAAGTCATTGGGGGCCAGATCACGTGAGTAGGCAGGGTGTTCCAATACAGTTATTTGTTTACTGGCTAAAAACTCCCTCACAGACAGTGCTGTGTGAGCTGGTGCATTGTTGTGATGCAAGAGCCATGAATTGTGGACAAAAAGTTGAGGTTGTCTAACTTTTTCATGCAGCCTTTTCAGCACTTCCAAGTAGTAAGCTTGGTTAACTGTTCGTCTAGTTTGTACAAATTGATAATGAATAATCCCTCTGATACCAAAAAAGGTTAGCAACATCACTGCAACAAGTTCATGAATTTAATTGCCCAACCTCGCATATTCTAATGAAAATTAAATTTATGTTCAAAGTTTTTTTTATAGTGAAAAATCCAGAAACTTAGAGAGTAAGAAAGTGAGTTTATGATCTAGTTTTACCCCTTATGAGCTATAAAAGTTGAGGTAATTTACTTATATCTGTTTCTCAAATTTTTGTTCTATAAAATCATTCTACTATTACTACTATCATTACTAGTGATACTCACCACCCTACCCCCAGCCACTACTAACTACTTTCCAAGCCTATTTTAAAAGCAAAATAAAATGTAAAACACATATGAAAAACGTTTTAATGAATCATAGTGCTTTCCTTGAACCCAGGAGACACAAAAAAGACATTTGTTTGCATACATACATGTTACGTTTGCATATATACAGTCTATATAGAGATTATTATTACTACTGAAACTGAAAGTGAATCCTTAGTGCTGTTGCCAATACTTTACAACGCCAGCCTTTTATTTCTTACTTGTTTCTGATGTTCACTTCAGCTATTCATTAGCGCATTTGTAACTAGTAAAACACCATTAACTGGACAGAAAGAGATTCCTTAACTTTTGTGGTGTGCGATTATTCAGATTGTTTTGTGATTTGTGACATTTTCTCGTTTTTGTCTCTGTGTAAAAAACTTATTTGCTATAACTTGAAAGTGAGAATTCAGAAAGTCATGACTATAGTTGTTCTGTCAAATGTAAAAAAAACAAACGAACAAAAAAAAACCTATCATTTTCTCTGAATCCTGTAACTATATTGCACATATTGTTTTCTTTTGGAAGCATCATCCGAGATTTGAAATTCCATTAGCATTGCCAGCTCAGGTTCTATAACTATGGAAGTTGTAAAGAGATAAATTAAATTAACATATATATTTCTTAATAATGGGTGGCAACAAATTCAGGACTTCTGGGAAAGATGGCAAATTGGGAAGGAGAGATACCATTTGGGCCAAGGTAATGAAAGGTTCCATAATTCTTATAGATATGATTATTACAATTTGAAATAAGGGAGGGAGTGCAGATAAAAGATGAAAGAGGTAACAAAAGTTTATTAAGTATCTGTGATGTATTGGTCCATTAAATATATAATGTAGGATTTACGAATGTGGGTTCTATAATTAGGAAAACTGTGTTCCAACCTAGGCTCTGCAACTTACTAGCTAGTGACTTTGACTGAGCTATTTACCCTTCCTGCATAGCTCAGTTTTCTTTCTATTGAGTGGGATAATGATTATAATAATAATAGTAATAACAATAATACCACCTAATTTATAGAATTATTTTTGGATTAAATTTAAATCTCTAAAGCACCTGTAACAGATTATGGGATAAATCTATTCTCCCAACTTTACCGATTAGGAAACCAAAACCTGGAAATGTTAAGAACTGCCTAAGGTCACTGCAGTCAGTAAGTATCAGGACTGGACTCCATCAGACGTTATGTCAGTATTCTTTCCACTATGCCAAAGTGAGACTATGATAATGATAGTCCTGAGTTATTACCAGTAAGATCAAAATACAAATGAGCTATACCTGAATAACAGAAGAGGGAAAGAGGTTGGCAAGCAAAATAGTTAGACTCGATAGTAGTTTTTTGTTATAATTAAAAGAACTTGAATGTGTAGAAACAGTATTCAATATGCGTGAGACAGCATGCAAGATTTTTTGGAAGGCTCGATTACTTATTTTGGGTGTTTGCTTCTCTGTGGCTTATTTCCCTCTGGGGGTATATTTACAGCCCTCTCTACTTTTCTTTTTTCATTAAGTCACATTTCATGATTTTCTATGCAACTTCAATTAAAAAATCAGCTAAATTTTTAAAAAGCTTTTTGGGAAAACACAATAGCTTTGTAACAAAAGCTTTTATCACAATAGTCAACGACTCAGATATTCCTCCTCTGAATTAGTGTGAAAACCAGATTACTGATGCTTCTTCACTTTCTTCCTCATACATCAGCCAACATTAGCTTTTCAACAGTATAAGTCAAATATTGTCCCCTTACCAGCCCCCAAAGCCTTCCAAAGTTTCCAAACTTATTCTCAGAAAGATCTAAGTCACTGAACAGGGTCATATATGATTTGGCTCCTGCATACCCTTTACATATCAATTCATAATACAATTCTAACTTACTCAGATCCAACCACACTGGAGTTTCTTCTTTCTGTCTCTTTACCATGGAAATCATGCTTCCTATTTTTCCGATTCCCTTTGTCTGGTATGTTCTGCTTCAAGGTCAAATCTTGCCGCTTATTTCTATTGGAAATTATTTTCTTAATCTATTTACTTCCTTATTTATCTGGCTTCTCCCTCACTCACATATAATACAATGTAAACTTCATGAAACTAGGGATTTGTGTAAAATGGTCAGTTCTGTAACCTTATTATGCTTAAGTGAGAAGTGATAAAATAACATGTTGCCTCTTACACAAAGAGATGGATCATCACTATGGCCTATAATTTGGATGATCTGCCCCCTTTACTAGTGAATTTTCCCTAATCCATTTTATTTCATGTTTCATTTACTATGTGACCGAAAGAAATTAAGGGTGTCTCTAGTGGTAGGTACATACGTGGAAAAAGAAAGAATTAAAAATTGAGCTCATGTTTCTAAGGAATGCAGCTCGGTTTCCTGAGGCAATTCATTGAGTGGTTACAATGGCCTCTTAAATGATTGTATTTTCTTGAATCAGTATGCTGTGACTAAGCTACTTGTGATAACAGAGGATTGATTTTCCTCTTATACTTCCCTTTCGAGTTCAAACCCTACCGTAAGAAGAAACAATTAGATTCCTTCTAAATGTGATGTTACTGATGAGCTTGTTCCATGGTCAATGGTGGAAATCAATTTTCATTTAAGAACATACAGTACTTTGCCTTTTTCCTTTTTTGTAGTCTTTATTGATTCTTCTTCCCCTGGAAGACACTATCCATTCTGCTCTGGCCAGGTACTATTTGCAAAATCCCATAATAATGAAATAAAAGTTCCCAGAGAGCTTTCCTAAATTGGCAATATGTCCATTTTTAATATGTGGATGAAGGCCATTCTATCTATTATGGAAAATGGGAATAAGATGTCCATTTAAAAGAGATTGACACATTATTGTCACAAGCCTGAAAATGTGTTCCTCTCTGATCTTTCCAGTGAATTCAGGAGAGAGAAAGAATATAAAAAATACTATAATGGATTATAAATTATTCTTTTCAGTTAAGTGTAACCATTAACTCAAAGAGCAGTTTAAAACAACTGTCTCGATCCTTCTGAAGTTCTGAACTAAGGATGTTTTGTGTAGTGTGTATTTAATAGATATTTGTTGAAAGGAAGGATAACAGTATTCAGTGTTAATATTTATATCAGTATTGTACACAATGTGGTTCCTGGATTTATACAAAAAAGGGAGTCTGTCATATGGGAAATATTTTCTTGTTTCATAGCAGTTGTTTTTTTGGACAGATGTCTTCTCAGATTAGGCAATCTTCCCTTCTTTGTTTACAATGAATATCACCCATGAAAATGTTGAAAGGGAAAATGGCCTCTTTCACAATTAGTTTTTATATATAGGTCTTTTCCGGTATGATTTTCTGATAAACATTTAATAAACTTCACTTCACGTAAAATTGTTGTTTCATGTCTTTTGTAATGGAGGACAATGTGTCATATAATGCATGAATCAATATGGGGCAACAATAACATAATTTGCACTTTATAATAAATATAATTTTTCCTCATATTTTCTTGGCAAATAACAGTAGAGAATGAACTTGCAGCCTCATTTAATAAAAACAGAAAACAAAATGCTGTTTCCTGGATCCTAATGAAAAAAAACCTGAAATAAAACAAGTTTTTCACTCTAATACTTCGGCACTGTGCCTACTCACAAAATTGTACCTGAGTTTCTTCATTTGTTTGTCTTGTTCTTTTGTTGTTTTCAGAAACACAAACCCGTAGACACAGCCAATAGTTTAGTGGTTACCAGAGGGTAATGGGCGAGGGGGACATTAGATGAGGGTAAAGGGGATCCAATATATGGTGATGGAAAGAGAACTGACTCTGGGTGGTGAACACACAATGTGATATATAGATAATGTATTACAGAATTGTACACTGTGTAACTTTATTAACAATTGTCTACCTGATAAAATTTAATTACAAAAAAATGTATCTGAGTATAACTTTTTTTTATTTTTAGAAGGTACATATGATTACATGACTTAAGATAAAATCACCTAACCATATGTACTTTTCTTGCCCCAGTTTATGAGTTATTTCTGCTATCCATTCCTCCCAATTGAAAATCAGAGAACTTTTGTCATCTGAATTATGTTATAAAGTATAATTATAAAATTAGAAACTTGGCAGCAAAGGAGAAAAGTATTTTCTTTTTACATCATGCTTTTGAACATGTTAATCTGTCTAACCTTTTTAATAAAGCAGAAGTCTTTTTAGTAGCCAATAACTTCTAAGATGAACTATAGCTGTGTTAATTGGAAATTTATGCTCCGTTTTTATTTGAAAGTGGAATAGTGTATATTTTTGATTACTTCATAATTCTAGAGATTTGATATGGACTTTGTTTCATTTTGCTCTTGAGAGCTGTTTGCATTTGTAGCATTGTTTTCACCAGTATATATAGCTTTCACTTCGTTGGAGATGCTGCTAGTAGATTTGAGCATTGTACTCTCTAGTTATTGGAGTAGAGTAATCAGAAGTTCCCTGATTTACTTACTAAGAAAGTCTTTTGAGTATGCAAATTTGAATCTCCTTGGAATAGCAGCCACAGTGTCAAGACTTAATGGGGTTCTTAACAGTAGTCTCCCTATAGAATGTTTTCAGCTATATTGTGACTGCTAGTCTCCCCCCACACACACACAATTACTCCGCTGGAAACTGACCCATATTACCTGTGATGCTCAGAAGATTTCCCTGTCCCCCTGGGATGCCAGTTAGACTTCTCTAATCTATTTGTTAAGTCAGGCAAAAAAAAAAAAAGGAGAAAGAGCTTAATCGATAACGTAGATCGAAGATGTGGATTCTATCACATGCTAGATATCTATACTTTCTAGAGTGAAAAAGCAAGAAAACCAATTTTTAAGATGTTTCATAAGAAAGTTTTGGGAACAATGTGTATATGTGTGTATTCAAGTGTGAGTTAATTATAATATTTTCTAATTCATCTACACTGATACTTTTATAATCATATAGTGAAAATGTTGATTTTTCTTATTACTGCTACTAGAGTTATTTATCTAAACAGAAAATTATCACTTCGTTGAAGGCCAGATTGAAAGATTTAGAGAGGAAACATTGGAAGGAAATTGTTTTGCGGGTTACTTTTCCACTAGTGGTAGCTTAGTTTCCAGCTGTCTCTCATTCACTTGTGGTTAAATAGTGTGTTTTGTGAATATTCTAATTTTTTTACTGATTCTTTTTATAAGCTGTTTTTCTAAAGATGTTTTCATTGTAAAATATGTAGTATGCACATAATATGCAACATGGAACCTCAGGAAGAAATAGATGTACCATAGTCATGCACTTTCTTCCAAATCCAATAAACTAAGCATATTAGAATAAATGATATTTTCCTAAATAAAAGAAACGTATTTCCTCATAATGGAAAGGGTTACCAAATAAAATACAGGACACTGAGTTAAATTTGAATGTGAAATAAACAATGGATATTTTTATTATTGTAACTATGTTTCAAATATTACATGGTACATACACTAAAATGTTTATTGTTATCTGCAATTCTAATTTAACATTAGTGTAAGTATTAACTTTGCAATATTTGAGACATATTTATAATAATTTTTTAACCATTTTTTTAAAATACAAAGGTAATTCAGTATAGTTTATTTTTATCTGCTAAGTCCCTGACAACTTCAATTGCAGACAATTTGAGATATGAAAACCATTTTATATTTAAACACCTATAACTCCAAAATGCAGACATAATTACTTGTAACATTTTAATATACTTCTTTACAGATTTTTTATATATTTGACCAGAATTGATCTCATAATCCAAAATTTATTTTTAAAAATAATAAAAACTGTTAATTTTTATTAAACTAAAATTTATATAAGTGACTTGAAGATGGGTACCATTAATCTTTGGTAAATTTATTTTTCTTTCCAACATAGTTTTAAGCAGGTCACTTTATACCTCTTAAAAGGGCAAGAAATTGTGACTCAAGTCTTTTTCACCCAAGGGAATGTCGTTGCAGTGCAATATATTTATGCTAATAGAGATTAAGAGCTATTTTGTTTAGCGATTCTTCTACCATGGACTACTTGAAGAATAATTTGATTTTCATAATTTGGAAAAGGATGGTAGTCATTTTTTTTCTAGGTATTAAGGAAACAAAGCAAAAGATTTAATCAAGCAATAGGGTGACAAATATGGAGCAGGAAATAAATTCCCAGAAACTGAAAAGAAAAGGCTACATAAGAAGGAAATTTAATGGTAGAGAATAAAACTTCATATTTGTGTGACAGAATCTAGCTAACAAATAACTCCTGATTTCTGATTCTAAACTAATTAAGAGACTTGAAAATCCCTTTAAAATTATTCCCCATCCATGAATTTTAATTTTCTTTCATCTCTGGTGAACTAGAGTAAGTCTGGTATTTCTAAATAAGTAAATAAATAAATAAATAAATAAATAAATAAATAGGTAGTATATTTTCTGAAGCTTTGCATATTTAAAGAGAATGATGTTTTCACATATGGAAATTATTCTATATAGTATTTTGATGTAGTATTTCTGAATAATAAATTATTCTTTCAAAATTCTGAAAACACAAAGCAATTGTTTTCTTAACACTGAAAGAAAAGAATAAGCCCAATTTTGGTCCAGCATTGTTTTTCATGACTTAAATTTAACTTCTATTTTTTGTCTGCCCATCAACAGGCCTTTTTTCTTTCCCTTTTTATTCAAATATTTGCAATTCATTGCTCAGATATTCAGGGAGTGCTTCAATTTACACTCACAAGTTTACCTTCAGCTCAATTTTCTTCTTTTATTAATTGTTTGTTACTTTTTAGACCTTTTTTATGGGATAAAAGATATCGGAATTTAATACCAAAATTCTCTGTCCTTCACATTTGTGTTGTCTTCGTTTGCTTATCAACTTCTTTTCTTCTTTGTTATAACTCTTTTGATTTATGTTTTACATATCATATACCGTGTTTTCCCGAAAATAAGACCTAATTGGAAAATAAGCCCTAGCATGATTTTTCAGGATGACATGCCCTGAACATAAGCCCTAATGTGTCTTTTGGAGCAAAATTAACATAAGGCTCGGTCTTATTTTTGGGGAAACACAGTAGTCTATTACACTATTCAATGATATTCAATAAATGTATGAAGTTCTGTAATCATTATGATAAATTAGTTTTAGAACATTTTTATCACCTAATTCAGATTCCGTCTAATGTTATCCAACATTCCCCCCGAACTCCTAGTTCCAAGAAACCTCTGGTTTAACTTCTGTTTCTATAGATCTGCTTTTTCTGAACGTGTCATATAAATGGAATCATATGGTATGTAGTCTCTTATGAGCTTCTTCCTTTTCTTCTTTACTCTGTGAGTGCTTCTAGTTTGTCTTCTATATCAGTGCTTCAATTTTTACAGCTTCAAATCTATGCTCAACAACCTCCAGTACAGATTTCAATTCTAATATTACAACTTCCTTGAAATTCTTCCTTGAGCCAAACACATACACATTTTCATCTCATTCTGTTATATTCTGTTAGATTTTAGGAGTTGGAAACAGTGTTGTAGCCCTATGAAAAGTAGGATCTATGAAGTAAAAAGAAGTTTCCTAGTTTTGGGTGGAAGGTATAGTCCCTAGGTCTTTAAGAATATAGAGTTTAAGTGTATGACACATGCCTTATTGATGTATTCTTTTCAGGTGGTTTCAAGTTCATTAGAAAATCCTTAAAAATAATTAATGTATGGGAATTATCCACCTTGTTATTTATTACTATTGGAGCCACATAATTTAAATAATCAATAAAAACTCAGTTAAAATGTGTCCTCTAAGAGAGCAACATAACTTAATGAAGTTCAAGTATTAAGAAAGGAAGTGGTGGCTTGTCTGGGTCAATTGCCACAAACTCAAAGTGAATAAGTGATTGGATGGGGGGGTTGGCTTTCAAGAGGTTTACTTATACCCTGAAATTCTATGCATATTTTTTTTTGTCTGTTTGTTTTTCTGGTACCTATTTTAATGACCTTTTATAGGGAGTTAATCCCTGCTCCCCAAATTGTAAGAACTCTGTCAAGTATTACATTCTTCTTACTCATGGCACAGTGCCATTTGAGGCATATAATGGTTTATATTGATTTTTTTTATCCTTCTGGTATGTTGTGTAGGTTGCTGTATACAGCAACAAAAGAATCATTTTTTTAGTGAATAAAAATGTAGTTATAGTCAGCTTTCATAAAGAGAAAAATACAGTTGCTACCATGTATATGCAATTTCAGTAAGGAACAATTGCATTAATGATAATTGTCCTCATAAAAATTTTGTAAGAGAATGTAGTATCAAAAATAAGAACTTAATAAAAAGACAAAAAAAACAAAAAACAAAAAACACACACAAAAAAACAAAAAACACAAAATCTTTTATTTTAGAGAATCCCTGTTTAGGATATCAGACCTATGAGCCAAAGCAGCATTTCCAATAAGTTCTAGAAATAACATAACTTTTTTAAAAAAATTATAGAATATAAAGAAAATAGATTAGCAAGTATCTTCCTTTTAAATTATCAGGTTGTTTAGGTGTATATTGATGCAACTGCAGTATATTATAAAAATGATTCTTTCATTGTCTTTTGTAATTATGTTCTAATCTGAGAGCAGAAGCTGACTGCTGTATAAAATAATCATTAATGCTTCTTGAGTAAGCAAACGCTAGCAATGACCTTGATTCTCAGAGTAAGGGTTTGAGGTTCACCGAACAAAATATTGGTAATTAACTCTGATTTTACTGCTGTTGAAAAGTGTTAATTATTTAATGACTTTCGAAGTGCTTAACTATGTTGTTTTTTCCCTCAATGAAAAATGTATACAAATTGGTAGTCAACACATTTTTATTTGCCTATTGAGGTAAAGAAAATGCTCGCAAAAATATTTTTCAATAACTCTCTTAGTCAAAATTTTAAGAGAAATCTATCTTTTATAAAACTCCCTTATGTTCTTAGATGAATTGACAACTTTCACAACTTCAAATGCGTTTTTCTTTATTCAATATACAACATTTGTTCTGAAAATTGATAATTAATGGAGCTTAAAACATGTATTTAGACTCTTTTTGGTGTTCTAGGATTCTCTGTAAAATTGTTCATCAGAAATATAAATGTGCTAAAAGTCAAATTAACTGATGTAGCTCTTATAAACTTGTATATTGCACCAGATACCTCAAACATATATTCCAAATTTTAAAGTTCAGCCTTTTAAAAGTGATTAGAGCAATAATCAAGAGTCATCTCTAGCTGGAGTGAGAGATATCTCATTGTTTTTATTTGCATTTTTCTGATGATTAGTGAGCATTTTTTCATACGTCTATTGGCCATTTGTATGTCCTCTTTGGAGAAATGACTATTCAGGTTCTCTTCTCATTTTTTAAATAGGATTGTTTGTTGTTGTTTTTTGTTTTTGAGTTGCATGAGTTCCTTATATATTTTGGATATTAGCCCCTTATTGGGTAGATGAGGGTAAAAGGGATCAAATATACGGTGACGGAAAGAGAACTGATTGGTGGTGAACACACAATGTGATATATAGATGATGTAATACAGAATTGTACACCTGAGACCTATGTAACTTTATTGATAATTGTCACCCCAATAAACTTAAAAATAAAGAGTTGCCTCAACATGTTTATTGAAAGCATTTATGATGAAATTGCGGTAGTATAGAACAATTCCAATTTGAGTAACCTGAGTTTTAGTATAATGGGGTGCTGTTGGAATTGTGCCTCTGTCCCTGAGTTCACCTTATCTAATACATGGGAAAAGTGAAGATGGTGATAAGAATCATGTGTGTTCAGTATCATGAAACAAAATAATAATAGTAATGGTAATAAATCACGAGCAAAACAAAACACACTTTACAGATTCATAATCATCAACATGTGGATTTTCAAATGTTTATCTAAACCATGGATCCCCTGCTCTCTTATGTATCCACTTGTGTATCCATGCTGAGGACATATCATGGAAGCCATCAACATACTGATTTTTTTCGTTTTTTGTTTTTCAGTATGACAAAATGTAAACAAATTTTGTCCTGGCGTGATGGGACCTGTGTCCAGTAAAGAAAGCTGGAAAGCAAAGAGCTTAAAGTGCCATACTTGTTTTGTTTTAGAGCCATCTAGTTCTAAATTTGTCATTTCAATTTTAGATGACTCTGTCTACAAAAGTAGCACCATGCATTGCTCTTGCTTCCTTGGATCAGAATGGTGGAAAATATTAATCTTCTATATTAGGGGAAAAATACTTTCTGCCTTTACCTTGTATTTCAGCCTCTGGCCAAGGAGGAAGTATTCTGCTTAAAATTGTGGTCTTTCTAAGTCGGTGGAGCAGAGAATGAAAGCCTGTTTTTGTATTCTTTTACTATCTCGTTTGAAGGTTGAAAAGAATCACTATTCTAATGACTCAGTCACTAAGAATGCTACTTTCTTTAATGTGCATTGAAAGATGCTGTGCATCCTTGAGTAAACTTGTTTTTTCTTTTTCCTTTTCCTTTCCTTTTTTCTTTAGGAAAGCCAATAAGAACATAATAGTCACGGTCTGCTCCTGGCAGCTTCAGGGTTAAGATCTTATTATACCTCTGCAACTGTGTTGCTGTGTAGAGCAGGGGACTCTGCTTCTGACCAAAGGCAGATCTCTATCCCTCTAGCGTGCCTGAACATTTGAGTTTCAAGAATTAGCTTTACAGAGGGTATTAAAGAGACTGATTTGTCCTGAACAAAATATATTCACCAATCCATCTTTTGTTAAAATTCTGCTTTGCAATATAATGTATATTTCTGACTACTAATCAAATGTCCATTATTTTTCCCACTTGGCTATTGTCCAGATGGAAAGGGATAAGAACTCACAAATAGCATTTTTGTAGCCTGGATCACTTATGATTTTTTTGTATGATGGATTATTGGTCTCATTTTTCAGCTTTCCTTGCATCCACACCAACATATAATCACGAATGCTAATGTAATGTTTTATGGTTTAATATAGACTGATTGATAAATGGTTTTAGCAACTATTAAAGAGCTTATACAGTGTTCTTCGAGAACTGTGTTCTTTCCTTATACCAAGTTCTCATGTGAATTCTCCCTCACTGCCTCTATATGGGAAATATTTCATCCAGAACTATCATTTCCTTACTGGTTAGATGACAACATCTCAAAATCACCAGTCAATGTAAGACATAGTCTGGGATTGATTAGTAAAAGAGCAACGTAAAATAGTGAGAAGATATTCGTTATAAACAAACTAAGGAAAGCACTCAAAGAAATCCAACAATATGAGTTGGGAAACAATAAGGCTTCTTGAATAAAAGAGAAGAAAGGAAGAAAGAAAGAGAAGAGAAAGGAAGAAGAAAATAAGATCAGAGGTCAGTGAAGCGCATCTTTTAGTGCACATCAGGGGAAGCAGATATCAGAAGCCAAAGCTAATCTTTTAAGTAGTGTTGGACCAATCAAAAAAGTTAATGTGTGTTACCTTTACTAATTAGTGGTGTGAGTTATATGAATGGGCTAATCCAATTGTCTTTTTTCAAACTAATATTTCTTTATTTTATATTCTTAAATATTATTTTATTTGGCAACAGAGCAAGGCAGAGAATAGAAAACAAGGCTGTGTGTGTGTGTGTGTGTGTGTGTGTGTGTGTGTGTGTGTAAGTTAGGGTTTACATTTTATCATTTAGAAGAATTTCTAAGTTAATAAAATTGGGAGGTGAACCAGATGATCTTAGCCAAGCAGACTTTTTTTCCTCAGCTTTCCATATAGCACTTACCTTTTGTATTAAAAGTGGAAAACTTGATTTATTTTATATAAATTAAAACAATAACACTATTTGAAATTTAAAGGAAGGTCTTGCCTGAATCCAATTTTAGATATGAAAGAGGTTGGTTAAAATTTATTTTACTGAAATGTAGAATGCCATCCTGTTAGTTATTTATTAAAGTTCATTCTTTGTATCTAGTTGCATGCCTAGTACATATGTCATACTTTCACAATAAAAGGAAATAGCATTATGAAATAACAAAGTTAAAATTGGTTGGGGGTATTTAAAGGCTAGTTAATAATGAAAACCCTGAATAACTTACAATAGCATTTTATTTTACTTTTTAAGTTTCTCATACATGTGAATGAAATTGATTTTGTGTGTGAACTTTAGTCTATTTGAATAAAATTGTATTTTGTTTTTCTAACTGAATTTATAAGGTTGCTCACCAAAAGATAGCTTTCATTCACCATATGGCTTTTCTTCCATTTTATGTCACTGAATAATAAAATTCATACCTTTAAAGTTAGAAACTGTCTACATTTATTTAAAATGTGGAATGGTATTCTAGAAGGTGGAATCTCAATGCCAGGGTTTCTCTCCATACCTTTCATTTTCCACCAGTGCTTAGCTTAGTTAGTCTTTGAATGGGAGGCAATTGAAGAGGGAAACTATTTGGGCAGAGAGACTCTAAGGTAGCGCCCATGATCACCACCTGCTGGGGATCACACATTTGTATCATCTTATAGCCTTGAGTGTGGGCAGGATTATGGCTTGCTTCTAAATGTAAAATACCACAAAGGTGACTGGATGTCATCCCCATTGTTACATTATGTTATGTAAGACTGTCTTGCTAGCAGACTCAATTATAGAAAATGTCTTGCTAGCAGACCGCCTCTGTCTTATCTGGCTTTTAGGAAGCAAGCTGCCAGGAATCCTTCAGATACAAGGAACTGAATGAATCCAATTGACACTTAAGTAGGGAACTAGATGCCTCCCTGGTCTAGCCTCTATTGAAATATATTTGAGATATAACATTGTGTAAATTTGAGATGCAAAAGATATGTGCTTGATATATTTATACAGAGGGTGCCAAAAAATGTATACGTGTTTTAAGAAAGGAAAACTATTAAAATTGTAGTAATATATACTGATAACAAAAGATGAATACAAGTCATATTTAACTTCTGTAATTACAAGAGGTGCTTAAAGTGGTTACTATCAGCGTCCAGACACTTCTGATTACGGCAAACATTTCTTGAGCAACGTTAACCAAAGTGTCCACTTGTATACGTTTTTTTGGTACACTCCTCCCCCGATATATTGTAAAATGATTGTCATTGTAGCGATGGAATCTCTATCATGTCATATAGTTATCATATCTTTTTGTGGTTAAAATAATTAAGATCTAGTTTCTTAGCAAGTCTGATGATTATAATACAGTATTGTTGTCTGTATTATCCACACTGTGTATTAGATCTCTAGGACTTATTTACCACTTATTGCAAATTTATATCCTTAAACATCTTGCTTATTCCCCCCATTCTCCAGTCCTTGGTAATCACCACTCTCTGTTTTTATGTGTTTGGCATTTTTTTAATTCCACATATAAATGATATCATAGAGTATTTGTCTTCTTCTGACTTATCTGACTTAGCATAATGTCCTCAAGATCGATTCATCTTGTCATAAATGGCAGGATTTCCTTCTTTCTCATGGCTGAATAATATTCCATTGTATATACTCGTGTGTACCATAGCCTCTTTGTCCATTCATCTGTTAACAGGCACTGAAATTGTTTACATATCTTGGCTAATGTGAATAATGCTGCAATAGACATGGGAGTACATATATCTCTTCAATATTCTGTTTCCATTTTCTTTGGGTGTATATCCAAAAGTGGAATAGCTAGGTCCTAGTTCAGCAACCAGCCCTGATTGATGCTATGCAACTTGTGAAATGCTAAGCAGAACCAGCTAATCTGTGCCTGGACTTCTGCACTTGCTAAAGTGTGAAATAGCACATGTCTGTGTTGTTTTCAGCTGCCAAGTTGTGCAGATCATTTATGCAGCAGAGAAAACTAATACAAAGTTATATAGCTATATGGTTTTCTGAAGAAGCAAGTTCCTCTTCTCTTCGTTGTTATCAACATTATAACCACCTAAACCTATACTTGTTATATATACATGTATACCTTCAGGGCTTGGAAAATTGAGAGGAGAACAAATAAAATTCAGTTAATAGGACATAACTAGCTCACATTAATGTTAAAATGAGTCCTAGGATGTTACCTATTGTTTGAAAGAAGCAAGTTGTTTTGTATATTCTATAAGGAGTGATGATTTTATCATTTCCAAATTTCCTTCACATTTTCCCTGGGCCCTTCAATTGTCCCTGACATAACTTCAAGCCAATTATAAAAACTAATTAATGATGAACATGATTAGTCATTTCGGTGATAAGAAATTATTTTATCAAGTTCTGCATATGGATGTTTTATAGCAGCTTGATTCACAATTGCCAAAACTTGGAAGCAACCAAGATTCCTTTTAGTAAGTAAATGGATAGATAAACTGTGGTGCATCCAGAGTACAGAATATTATTCATTACTAAAAGAAACGAGACATTAAGTCATGGAAAGACATAGAGGATCCTTAATGGCATATTACTAAGTGAAAGAAGCCAATATGAAAAGGGTGCATACTGTATGATTCCAACTATATGACATTATGGAAAATGCAAAACCATGGGGACAGTATAGGGATCAGTGGTTGCCAGAGGTTGGGGGCATGGAAGGACAGAATAGGCAAAGCAGTGAGGGTTTTTAGGGCAATGACAATACTCTGTATGATACTAGAATGATGGATATATGTCATTATACATTTGTCTGAACCCATAAAATGTACAACCCCAAAAGTGAATCATAAGGTAAACTATATATGGACTTTGGGTGATTATGATGTGTCAATGTAGGTTTATCCTTGGTAACAAGTGTGTCAGACTTCTGATGAGTGATGTTTCATCTGTTTTAAATGTTAGGAAAAATTTTATATGTTATATAACTATTTTATGGTAAATAAAATAGTATATAAAATTTATGTATTTAAAAATTAACAGACATTGGCAGATAATGTATTTTGAAAATTTATAAGGATCTGTAAAGTTTTCTATTATTACAAAACTCTTAATAAGAAGTCATTTTATTTTGACCCAGTCCCCACTTTTTCTTTTGTGAAAATAAATAGCACAATGTTTACATAATGTTAAACTGTGTTTATAGTGAAAAAAAATAAAAACAAAAACAAAAAAACAACACTTGAAATAATTAAAACATGGGAGTTGTATAAATACTAAAAATCATTTTATTAATTCTGTTAGAAAGTCACTGGTGTTTGCTTGTGTTTTAAAAGAGCAATATGTTTGTTCCTGTAGAAAACTGTTTATTAACATAGCTTTGTAAGTACATTAAATTGAATCCGTGTAAATATTCGTATCTGCTCAACTACAAAAATGGACTTGCAGTTTTGAAAACCAGGATTTTGACTGAACTCTGATGTTTTAGAAAAATTGTTTCCTACAGTGTGTTGTTTCTTGTAACCTATATCTAATCTAAGGACAGTAGTTGTAAACTGTAGAAAATAATCATTAGTGCCTACAGAATAAGTAGTTGCAAAAAATGACCTTGATTCCCACAATGAGTATGCAGGGCATAGATAATGGGTAATTAGTTCTGAGTTTACTGTAGTTTAAATTTATTAATAATTTAATGAGTTTGAAGTACTGAAATGTTTGCTTCTGACTTAAATATATATAACATGTATATACTGCACTATATATACACATACACACAGTCTTTTGTGGTCAATAATCAGGCTTAGTCCAATGAAAGGAAAGTAAAATGATATGTCAAAACCGTATTGACGGGGCCGGCCCGGTGGCTCAGGTGGTTAGAGCTCCGTGCTCCTAACTCCGAAGGCTGCTGGTTCGATTCCCACATGGGCCAGTGGGCTCTCAACCACAAGGTTGCCAGTTCAATTCCTCGAGTCCCGCAAGGGATGGTGGGCTCTTCCCCCTGCAACTAAGATTGAACACGGCACCTTGAGCTGAGCTGCCTCCCGGATGGCTCAGTTGTTGGTTGGAGCTCGGGCTCTCAACCACAGGGTTGCCAGTTCAATTCCTCGAGTCCCGCAAGGGATGGTGGGCAGTGCCCCCTGCAACTAAAATTGAACATGGCACCTTGAACTGAGCTACCGCTGAGCTCCCGGATGGCTCAGTTGGTTGGAGCGTGTCCTCTGAACCACAAGGATGGCTCAGTTGGTTGGAGCGTGTCCTCTGAACCACAAGGTTGCCAGTTCGACTCCCGCAAGGGATGGTGGGCTGTGCCCCCTGCAACTAGCAACGGCAACTGGACCTGGAGCTGAGCTGTGCCCTCCACAACTAAGACTGAAAGGACAACAACTTGAAGCTGAACAGCACCCTCCACAACTAAGATTGAAAGGACAACAACTTGACTTAAATAAATAAATTTAAAAAAAATAATAATAATAATAAAAAAAAAAAAACCGTATTGACAAGTTCAGTTATGTCTTTTGGAAAAAAAAAAATAGAGGTCAGGTTCTAGGGTACTTGGTGCTGGAACACAAATCAACAGGACAGGTAGGAATGCAGAAATAAGTTGAAGAAATGGTGTCTTTAGACATTATAAGCATGTTATTTTCAGATTTCTTTTAAAATAAAATAAGAAATGTAAGCAAATTGAAGCATTCCATTTTAGGAGATAGATGTGAAGGTAGTCTACATAACACTAAATACACCTTGGTATAGAAATTTTCTGTACTATATGAAATCCATTTAAGGAAGTTACACACCTATTCTGAATAGTAGAAGGGTCTAAAAACAGAATGCATAAAATAAGATAGCACACTTTCTAATAAAAAGCTTCCAAGGAAAGTGTATATGATGGCAAAGAGAAAAACCTTTTCACAATATGCTGTTTTTTACTTTGGAAGCCCTAATAAAGGTAGGACACCTGGGCTGGTGCACTGCAAAGTACTACAGTACATGACAAAATGAACCAACATCATAAAAACAAGTTACTGATAATTATTTTACAGTCTGAAAAGAGAATGATTGTTTATCTTTCTAAGAAATAAATGAAAACAGATGATGCAACACGATGTTTTAGCTCATTAGAAGATAAAATTGCTAACTATCACTTAGGAGGATATTGTGAAATACAAATTTTAAAAAAGGAAAGGAATGCCATGGACTGGAGAGATCAAGAATAAGGTAAAATATATTTAAAGTTTAAAAATAAGTCAGCTGAAGTAAGTTCAAATGTTGGAGTTATAGAGTACAATTTTTAAAAGGGCTCTACATAAGGAGATAGTGCATCCATTAACAATTTTCAACGTTACTGTGAATGGCAAGGTCATATCTCTATGGAATGATTATGATATTATATATATATATATATATATATATATATATATATATATACTTACAAAATAATTATTTTGAGCAAACATTAAAATAATAGCTCTTAAAAGAAAGCCAAAAAATAACTAGACTGAAAAAAATTTACATCACAGCAATGTAAAAGGCAAAATAAAATTCTACACTAAAAGTCCCAAGCATATGTATTTCTTTTCTTTTTTATGAGTTATCAATATTATGTATAATAAAAGACAAATAATTTATAGTATCTTGATCTGAATTTTTATATCTTCATTTATGTGTTGGTTTTAGAACATATATTCTTCTACAATTATTAGAAAAATAATGTTTGCTGCAAATACAGAATATTTCTTATGGCAATATAAATTTTAAAATTGAATTCTCAAAGTAAAGACATTTTCAAGGAGCAAACGATATAAACTATCGTGTTACCACTTTCATACACTTTGTATCTCCTGAAAACTTCTAGGATAATGGATCTTTTTTCATAACTTCAGCAAAATTTGTGTTTATCCAATTAAACTTTATCCTATTTCTGATCAAATAAATTCTAAATCCATTACAAAAGGAGCATCATTGTCATGAATAATAGTACACTACACTGAAAGTATTTTAGGATCCTAGATAATGGTCAAGAATAAAATCACTTAGAATGAAAATCATTGTCAATAGATATTCAGGATAGTAAATGCTTTACTTTCCCAGCCTTTCTTCATATCTTCCTAAAGTTACAAATAACAAGGCAATCAAAACTTGGGTGTCTTAGCATAAATACAAAGAGGGCATAATCCTGACTAATTGTCACTAGAATGAGATTTGAACTGTGTACGTTTCAAAGTTTCTTTTCTCACAGGGGAGCCTATGTTGTATAGACTAAGAAGAGACAATTCTTGCTTCATATTCTCCTCTGTATCCTTTCTACACAAGAACTGAACCCCTCCCAATGACAGGCTTATTTGTCCCAGTTACAATTCTACCTGCCATTCAGAGCTGGCACTCTGGAAAGGTTGGTAAGGCAGTGTGATATAATCTGACTTATGGATTATCACTTAATGGGCTAAATACAGTTAGAGAGAAGGTCCTTCGTGAGGTAAGCTCTGTTCAAACCAACCTCTCTTCCCTTCGGGCAGACTTGTGCTCCAACTTTGCCAAATTGTTGTCCCTTGATGCAAATGCTCTCTCACCCCTATGTCCTTTCACATACTTCTCCTTCCGACTATCTGTTAATGTTAATACCACTAGCAATGTCACATGACTCTCTCTGTCAGACCTCTGCTGATCTGATTTATGTAAAAGTTACTTATAATACAAGTTGTACTTTTTAATACAAGAAAATATGTGATATTTTATATTCTGTGAAACACTGCATTAATGAACTGTCATCAATAAGGCATGGAAAAATGGAGTTTCATTATTCAAGCAGCAGCAACGTTTTTCTTCTAACCTATACATAGTATAACAAATCACTTAAAGGAAAACAAAGATTTAGAATGGCCGTCAAGTATTAGAGTGTTAGCCTAAGACCATAGAATATGAGCAATGTTTGTTTAACTTATTATTTTTCTTACACACTTTATTCTTATCAACTAAATCTCTCTTACATATTATATTAACTGGCTTATTCAGCAAATCAGAAGCCCAAATGAAAAATAAATTACCAATACAAAGATATTGGTCATATGAATGTGATTTCTAATAAACACTTGAGAATTTTCCAGTCCTTAATTTATGAGCTGGATAATTCTAATCTTGAAAATTAATTCAATGTTTGTGCAAATGCACAATGCTTTCATAAACAAATAATCACACCTACTTGAATAAATTACATTTAAATATTGAATTATTACCATTTGAAATATTTTGCACTTTTAAAATAGATGAAAAAAAGCTTGTTTTTCTTAAAACATTGTATTAAGAATATAAGAAAAACATGCTTTTGAAATGATGGTGAGAAGTCAGTAATAAATTTTTGTTTCCAATGAAGTCATTTCTTTGGACTTTTGATTTTAATTGTAGAGAACAATTGGTAGTTATGTATGGCAGGATCTGTAGTTCTTCGTTGCTCTGTGGTGCTAATTAAAATTGATACATTGTAACACTGGCCTGAAAGCCTATAATATTTGAGGATCATGAATAAGGATCATTGCAAGGAAAATAGCTTTTTAGTATCCATTAGACCTCATCATCAGTATTTACTCAACTCCTTGACTGGCATCATCATTTTCATACATACATTCACTGGGTTGGCTTTATTGTATCTCTATCTATTACTTGGTATAATATATATCTTTTTGAAGGAAAATCAAATATTACATTTAACTTTTTTTTCTACTTTAGATTGCTAACAAGGTTTGCAAAAGAAGCACAACAATGTCTCGAACATCAGAAAGATGTATTTGAATCGTTTTATAGACCTGTGTCTTCTGCCTTGAGTGAAATAAAAGTAGTCCATTTACTTCTTTCTTAGAAATCATCCTATACCTCCACATAAGTGAACTGTGTCAAGTATTAGATGTTAGACAGGCAGGCATTTGAAGAATTTCACCTTCAGACAGAGGGCAGAGAAATGTGAGCAATATGGACACCACTTGACACTGCATTTGAAAGGGAGCAAAACAAGAACAAAAACCATTTTAAATGTTTTCTTTCTCCTTCTGTATTGCTATCTCTATCTTCTTGAGAGAAAAAAAAAAGGACTAAATTAGAGCTTTACAGAGAGAGGTAAGAAATGCTTGATTTAGATTTTGGTAGGATCCTATAGAAATTATAGTGGAAAGAAAAATACCATTGTAATGTGAAGGATTTAGTTTCAAGCCTAGGTCAAACTAGTTATACGTCCATAGGCAATTATTTGTTCTTTCAGAGTAGAGGTTGGCAAACTATGACCTGTGGGCCAAATTCTGCTTGTGGCTTGTTTTTGTAAGACCCACAAGGCTGTATTTTACATTTTTAAATGGTTGAAAAAAATCAACATAATATGTTGTGACACATGAAAAATATACAAAATTTAAATCTCAATGTCTACAAATACAATTTTGGAACACAGCTATACTCATTTATTTACATATTGTCTACGACTGCTTTAATGCTATAATGATAGAGCAGAAGAAAACTGTGTGATTGCAAACTCGTAAGACTAGGTAGTGGTTCCATAGAAGAACTGAGCAATAGAGACTGTAAGATTGGGAACAGAGGACACAAGATAGTATAGAGATAAGATATCAGACTGAAAAATGTGGGGCATAATCCTTCTAAAAACTATGGTTTCAGAGAGATGATGGAAGATGTTGCTCTGATAAAATAAGAAAGGGATGTTTTATAACAGGGAGCCTATGAGAATAAGAAAGGACAGCTGGTATTTCATAATACAAATACAATGTTCTAAGATTGATAGAAGTATTACAAGATACAGAAAATATATATTTTTTTTTTTTTTTGGAAAATAAAACAAAATACAAAAACACAGACAATAGAGGAGACAAGAAAATTGAAAGATAAATACTGGAGATCCAACATCTTTCTAATAAAAATTGTATAGAAAGTCAACAAAGGTAAGGCAGAGCATAGAATTTTAAAAGCAAAATATATATTTTAAAGTCAATTTTCCATAATTAAGAGATAAGTATGTCTGGATTGAAATCTGCCATACATTGAATCTTCAGAATATGAAGTACAATACCCTAAATGCTCCAAAGAAGAAGAAAGTGATACGTTGTCATATGATTGCTCAACAGAAACACAGAAAACGTCTCTTACCTCCTCTCTCCAGAGTCCTGTAGCAGCCCAGGGCAATAGCAGCAAGGCTGGAGGTGGGCGCTGGTGGCCAGAGGTTTTTGGTGCTGCTGGTTCAGCATATGGTGCGTGATGTGGGAGCCCAACCCCAGTGGTGGCCTTTTGCGCGGGGCTTTAAGTCTCTATCCCAGTGCCAGCGCAGGGCCTGGAAGCTAGGGTGGGGGTCGGGGTCGGGGGTTGGGGGTAGTGGGTGGGCGGTGAGCAGGGGCCTACTGTGAAGGTGAGCGGTGTGAGACCTGCTTGCATGGCAGCGAGCTGCAGAGCAGCTGTTGTCGGTTTTGGCTTCTGGCCCTGACTGTAAATAATATTTCACTTAGGAAACGCGGGCCCTGTCCCTAGTTTCCTATCGCCTTCACCATCGCCTACACAAAAGTTCGAGCCAGGCCAGGTGACACTTTCAGGCTGCGTCCTAGTCTTGCTGTGACTATTAAACTGCCATGTCAAAGTTAGTGCTTTGGGATCTGGATTAGATTTTGTGCAAACGCGGCTAGATTCAGACAACCCTGGTGCCAAATTGATTCTGCTGCTTCTAGCCGATGAGATTTGCCTCTCCTTGCCCAGGAGATGTCTTTCAAGTTCAAATTAGTTTCCAACACCCAAAAGGAAAAGAAAACATGACACGTTGTCTGTAATTGAGTTGAGGTGGCTTCAATCAGAGGACATGACTGACGTTTGTTAGGACGTTACATGGGAAAATTGCTTTACAAGGGAGTGCGTTAACTCCTTAGAAAGAAGAGGTATACAGAAGAGCGATTCCTTTTCTGTTCACAGAATCTCAGCTGTGGACTTGTAGTCAGAACACGTGCCCTGTGACTCTGTGGCAGACTTCCTGGTTCTTGCAAAATCATAGTGATACCTCCTTCAGAGGGCTGTTAACATCAAAGAAGATAATTAGCTATGCTAGCTCCATCCTCCTGCGTTACCGTATCACTTACCTCCATGTTTCATTCATTGAAATAATTTAAATGTATATCCTCCCCCTTCTGTCAGTTTGTGAATCTATCATTACTTAACAGGAAATTGTAGGTTCACAGTATATGTTGAATGAATGGTTGAGTATAGTCTATATTATAACTGAACAAAATCTTAAGAACTAGAGTCCAGTTTTCTACCAGTCCTGAAATAATTAAACTTTTTCCAGAAACTAAAACTATCTACATGATGTTATTAAAAAAACAACAACAAACAAACAAACAAACAAGAACACTTTATATAGATATTTGTGTAGCTAAGTTATAATTTTGTTTAAAGATCGGTTACAGTTGTGTCCTACACATTTAAAGCAGAATTTGTGAGGTATAAACAATTGATTAGTCATCAGTAATTTATTTTCTGAGCTTCTACCTAAAAACATTTCAGAAGAGCCAGAGCATCTGGATAAATTAAATGTGAAGCTTATGCCATCTTTCCTGATATTCTCATATTCCCAGCATGTCTATAATAAATTTATTAACTTGCATATCTGACTAACCTGGGTGTATATTTGCTTTGTTGGATAAGTTGTAGATTCACAAAAAAAATAAAAAATAAAAAAAATAAATAAATAAATAAATAAATAAAGAAAGAAAGAAAAGGAAAACTCTTTTCCTTGTTCATTTGGCTCTAATCACAATAGCTTCCTCCCTATCAAATCTTTGCATTTGTGGTTGCTATCTATAATGACATTTCTGCAAATATTTACATGGATCGCTTCTCAATATTTGCAGAAATTTATTCAATTATTATCAAGATAGGGTAACAGAATCTACAGTCACTTCAATGTATCATGAACAAAAAGTCTAGTAAACAATATATATTACTATACATGCAATAAAACAAGAAAATGTAACCCATGATAATAAACAGTCAATAGAGGCAAACTATAATTAGATGTTGCAATTGGCAGACAAAGATATTAAATCAACTATAATAAATAGTTTTAAAAATTAAAGAAAAGGATGTTTACAATGGATATACAGAGGTGATTATTGGCAGAGAAATTAAAATTATAAGGAAGAAAAAATATAAAATTTATTGGATGGTCTTTATAGTATATTGGAAACAGCAAGAAAATGGAGATAATTATTGTACAGGTAGGTAATAGACATTATTCAGTCTGAAGAATCCAGGAAAAAAATACTACAATCTAAAATAAACAAAATTCAATGACTTCTGGAAACATATTTTCACTTAATATATATAGAGGGGGAAAAAAAGTTGAGCAAATTTTTAAAAATTGAGGAGAAATATCAACTTATGATTCAGGAATCTCAGCAACAATTAGGCATGTAAAACAGATAAAGCAGTGTGCCTAGGCAAACTGTATTTAAACAGCTGAAAAGGAAGTAGAATAATAAATTATTGAAAGCATCCAGAAATGAATGGTACGTTGCATTTATAAAAACAACTATACGAAAGATAAGAGACTGGTGGTTAAAAAATGACAGAATATCAATGTTGTATTTATTCATTTAAATTTTTCATTGTTATGTGTAAGGTAATGACCTTGTCTTTAGAAAATACACACTGAGAGGCATATGCTATATGGTGTCTATTACATCTAAATGGTTAAGAAAAGTATGCACATGTGTGTGGACATAGGAAAGTTCATTTGACTGTTATTAACACTGTGCTGTAAGTTTAAAAGTTGTAAAACTAATAAAGGACATAAGAAGAGCAAAAAAGTGAAGTATAACTATATGTGCATAATAAACTATTTAAAACATTAATTTGCAATGGAGGAAACCATTCAAATCTTAAATAAGTAGGCAGCCTCTTCTGGGCTTAATTGTTGACATGTAGAAATATAGGGCCCTAATAGCTAGATCTTTCAAATTTTTTTTTTTTTAGAGAAATTGAAAATTCAGAATTTTCTGGGAAATTTCATAATTTTATATGTCAGTACAAAGTATATACTGCGTATCTGAGGCCATAAATTTGTAATTCACTACTAATATACATGAAATATTTTTAAGTCAATTTATACTTTTATAAAATAATACAAAATTTTAGGTAAGATTGAATAGTCAATAATCTGAACATTTTATTTCGGAAACTTTAGACCTTAACCTATTTCTGTAGTTAATTTAATAACAAATTATACTTCGGATATCATTGCTTGAATTTCATCTCTAGTTAAAATTTATTTTACATGCTTACTATGATCTGTGTTTAAGATATGAGTTAGTAAAAATCATGTCTAATTTTTCTAAATTTTGTGTTCCTACTGTTTTTGTATATTAACATTTCTGTGTTTAGCTCTATAAACATTATGAATTTGAGATTTTAAAGTATCTATATCCCAGATTTTTTCCATCCTTTCCATTCTAAGAATAGTGGTAAAGATTAGGGTGAGGAGAAGGGCTCTAAGTGCAAGGGACTGTATTTCGGATTTTGTATGCAGTACTACAGAAGACACAGAAACTAAAGACAGGCACAAAATCGTAGTAACTTCAGAAGTCCAATCAACTATGAGGACAAAAGAGAATGAGAAGTAAATGTTTTAGAGAGTCGGTTTTATGGCCTATAGAACACAATACAAAAATGGGGCAAGAATAAGTGTGTGTGTGTGTGTGTGTGTGTGTGTGTGTGTGTGTGTGGTTAAGGGAATAGTGAAGTAGGAAGGAACAGGAAAATTCTGGTTAGTTGTGAAAACACCTGTTAGTGTTTACATTTATTTAAAGAGCAGGTATGGAGTGCAGTGTATGCATGAGTCAGCCTGACTTAGAAAGCCAGAGGTAAAATGGATACTCACACTACAGATAACACAGCCAATAAGGTAAATCAAAACCATTTTCCAATATTAAATTTCAGAAGCTTATCTGATAGTATTGATGTGATTGATGAATCTCTTTTCTACTTTTATATGTAAGGAAGGTGTCGGTTCTGTGTTTGCTGTGAAAATTGTGAATTGTACTATAACTTTAATAGCCTGATTGATGGTAAGACTATCAACATTATAATGCTGTTTTCTGAACCTTGAGGCTACATTACATTAAATAAAAAAAAAATTACTATGTCAGTCCTAATACACTGTAAAATATGCAGTATCCATCTTGTCTTTCTTATTAAAATATCTCTTACAGTCTTTACTTGTTCTAGAGCTATACCAGAACCATTAGTATGTCCATACCTTTGGGGACTCACAAAAAGGTCTGTTTTCATTGCTTAGATACTGTCAGTCTTCAAAGTATTTGTTTGTTCTGCTCTCCCCAACCCCACATATTTTCAGGATCTTTCTCTTTCTAGATAATAATGTATATATACTTAAATATATTACTGTTATTAACGGTTAAAGTGATTTATCTCTAAAGCTACAACTATTCCTATACTTACCAAATAATATGCATATATATATATATATATATATATATATATATATATATATATATTTATTTTATCTATGTATAGGTATAGATTTCTATATCAAATAAAATCAGAATGTAAGGTACCCGGCAGTAATATAACTTCTAATCAAAGTCTCTGTGTCTTTCTAAATACACACACACACAGTTTTAGAGTTCCCCCTTTCAACAGGGATGATAAGCAGAAAAAGCAGTCTAGCACAACAGCATTGTTCAGTTCTTCACTCAGCAAGAGGGGTGTTTAATTCTGAGACACACATGCATCATAGACTGCTGGTCTAACTAAACTGAGCATAAATTCCATTGAAGGGCTAGTGAAATGGAGGCGGCATTAGACCACTAGGACTGTTAATAAAATTATTGTTAAGTTAAAAAAGGACAGGTTAGAAGAGCTTTAATTCTTTCATCTTCTAATCCCTTTCTGTCACACACTGGCCCTAAGGAGTTTCCTGTCATATGGAAGCTCTCCGGGCAGACTGCTGAGGATTGCAGCGTGGACACAATAAGACATGTGTAACAGACAGCCTGGCTATAAACACAACCTGCAGTGCTGCCCTAGCATGGTATTTTTCTTAGTAAGCCAAGATATGCACACTCTACTCAATACAGAACTCCAATCTATTCAAGTCCCGACTTGAAGTAAAACCTATTTCCAATTCCAGGGGGCTGAGAGTTCAAAACACTGTGGTTCAACGTGTGGTGTTCGTTGCCTGAGGTTTAGGGATGGGCTTTCCCTTATAATTCAATTCATTTAAAGTGCCTAAGAGAGGAATTCCTTACACATTCAATTGACAAAACATGCACAATCAACCCAATAGAAATGTATACAAAAGACTAAGTTGCCAATTGTGGATGATTTAGATAGTTTAGAAAGGGCTCTCATAATTATATACATTTATTTTCTTGTGCAAAATAAACTGGATTTTAAGATCTTTATCTACCATGAATTGCAAAATACAAAATGCTTGGTTGTTCCGCTGATTTGTTCAGGTAATTTTCTAACTATTCATTTAAACTTTGTATGCATAATGAATTTACAGCTGATATTAACCATGAGTATAAATACAAATGAAGTATTGTAAGTTATCATATGAAAATACAAAACTAGAGAGTAGCATCTTAAGGTAGTACTAAATTTAAATAGCAAAAATAAAAGTAATGGTTACAAGTCAGTTAATTATTAAAGTGAAGACAATAAGCGTACCTCCATTTGGGGTTGACTGCTGCTTCTGATTATCTAATGTTAACTTGTTCCCCACTTTTGAGGGTCTGTTTAATGCTTGTGAATGCTATAGATAGAACAAAGTTATTCTAGGTTAGAAAATATTGATTATGTGTTCCTTTTGAAAGGAGATGCTGCATCAATACCATTCAAAATTGTGAAGATTTCAAATAAATATGCAGGCTAAATGGGACAGATATGTAGTGCATAGATTTGGGAATATGACTAGGAAATCACAGGAAAAGTTGATGAACTTTGTCCTAGATATAAGACTAAGTCATGTTAACAGCTGAGACACATTGTTTGCATAATCCACCCATTTAGTTAGGATCTTACACATGCACTTTCACAAACACACAAGCCCATCCACACACATCTGCCTCTGTCCTTTTCCTGGAGTCTTTTCCACTGCTGACAGCACCACTTCACCCATACTTGTGGATTTCCTCTCATGACAGAGCCTGGGACCTACTCTGATCTCAACAAAGCTCAGTATAAGTAGTTCAAGGTTAATATATTTTAATAACCTAAGCAATTATATAGGAACTCTGCAATGTGCTAGTTTCAAAACATTGAAAATATAGTTAGTATCTGATAATCATTTTTTTCGTATTTTTAATTTTCTTTTTTTATTAGTTTCAGGTGTATAAGACAATGTAATAGTTAGATATTTACACTGCTCACAAAGTGATAATTAAGTTTTAAAGGTATGCATAAATGTGATTAGTGAGATTAATTGGCTTATTTAGAAAACACACACATCTGGACTAAAATCTTTGCTCCAACACATCCATCTTGGAGACTCTAAGTAAATCATGTATTCCCTCGTAGAATCTGGATTCTTAACTTATAAAGTGTAAGTATAAATTTCATGTAAGTATATCCACAAATAATAATCACATGGGGTTTAATGGAATGTAATGAGTTAATATACATAGCATGCTTATTATAGCACATAGTGTGCGCTCAAAAGATTTTTTCTAAAAGCATAATGATTTCCTGATCAGAGGAGGAGAGCAGAAACTGCATGAAATGAAACTGCATGAAAATAGAAAAGTAGAGAGTAAATGTTTGACGGTGTTTGTCCAGTAATGTGCAGGCAAGAGAGACAGTGTGATCGAGGGATGTGAACACCGACTGTGGGAGAGTTATAGTTCACCTGGCTTCACCAATGGACAGAAAAAAAGCATACATCAACATGACACTGAGTCATCATCGATTCTTCCGTTTGCTGCACGTGCCTCATCCAAACCATCAGCAAACTAATCTGACCAGTTCTCATCCTTCCCACCTGCATCATCCAACCTAAGGAACAGGATTGTCAGTTAAGCAACCTCCTAACTGGCTCAGACTAATCTCTGTCTTGCAACCACACCTATTCTTTTAAAATGTGTGTCAGGTTATGTCACCCTTCTACGATAAACCCGGCAGCAGTGGCTACTCATCTAAGTGAAAAGCCAGTGTTCTGTACAGTAGTACCTAGTTACTCTGGCTCCTCTGTTACCAAACTTTCCTCCTTTTCTACCACTGTCTCTCTTCTTCATTTGTTTCAGCCACATTGGGCTCCCTGAGTACTGCTGCTCTGAGGTTACTGCACTAGCCGTTCCCTTTGCCTAAAACAGTCTTCCCTAGAAACCCACCTGGTTCCTCTCTCATTTACTATAGGTCTTTGCCATCATGATCAGCTTCTATAAAAAGCATCCAGACCTGCTGCTAAGGCACTTAAGAATTTCCTTCTCCGACATATTTTTTTTCCTTCTGTCACATTTATATTCTTTTAACACAAGGCATATTTGTTTCTTTTTTATCTGTTCCTCTACCCCCGTGACTGCCTTCACAATGCAAGTTCTATGCATCTGAGAACTATGTTTTGTTCACAATTATATTCTTAATCCCCAAAAGAGTTTCTGGCTAATAGTAGGTGCTTATTAAGTGTTTGCAAAATAATGAATTCAGATCATTCTAACGTTGTGTTCTAAAAGCAATATGACAATTATTCTTTCAGTGTTTTAGATATCATAATATAGGAAAGGGATCCAGTATAACCCAGGCAAAAGTGCTCAGAGGAAAAGAACACTCATCTCTTAAAAGTAGTACATAAACAAAAAGGTTTTCAGAGAAGGAAAAACAAACACAAAATATCCCTCGGGTGGACTAGTGGAGGGATTCCAGGACCAAAGTCTGATGGTGTTTGACTAAATGGAATTTTCTTAAATTGAAAAAAGGAGTATCCAAAACTTCTCTAGCAAGTCTCATTGGTAGGAAATTCATAAACCATATTTTCATGATGACCTCAGTCTGTCCTACCCCTAATCTAGCAGGCTATGTCTAATTATTCCTAGACAGATGATTATCTATTATTTTCAGGATCATCTTATTTTTTAAAAGAATTTTAACATTTGCACCTGTGTTCATTTCAGTATTTTTAGGAATACAAGTATTTGAATGCATGGTTACTTTAATAATTAATATCATAAGTATAATTCCCTGTGTATCGAAAAATATTTTAGTGTTACCAAAGCTTTAAATGATTATTGCCAGTATTATCAATGTTGACGATTTTTGGCTTATGAACTCACTTTGAACCCCTGCTTAATTTGGTTTTGTTACAAAAGTGCATAAAAGGTGAGAGTACTTGGGAACGGGTTCTGAATAATTTTCATGAATGATAGAATTTACCTTTGGTGTGTCCACCTCACATAGCAAAAACTGCTGGAAATCACTGGAAAATATCTAGGGGCTGCTGGCTTTCACAGTATCTCCCCCTAGGGGTGTATCTAGATTAACATTGCTGCTACTGCACTTTTCTGGAGCTCAGAGAATTGCTGCCCCTAAAAAGAATATCTGAGATTAGGTAAGAATCCACGCACAGCAGCTTCAAAAAAGTAGAGGCCAAACTTTCTCATTTGCTCAGTAGCACAAGATTACCACTTTTCTGGGTATTTTGCAAGAAAAAGTCAAGTAAAAAGGATACTATTTATAAGCACATTCACTATACAAAATTTCAGGCCTCTGCTATCAGCAGATTTTTTATTGTTAAGGAGCTACATTGTTTTATAGATTCCTTATCTCTCAAATATGAAACAGATTTGAAAAGTTTAAGAGTTACATACATGTGTGCCAAATACAGAGATATATTGTTCATCACATATTAGAGTATTAAGATTTTATATCTATTAATTAATTGAAACACACACACGTACACGAGATGCAAGATTGAAGCTCAGAATTAAATACCACCGTCAAGGTCACAAAATCAGTAAATTCAGAGATGCATTTATACTTTCGCCTTCTGATTCAAAGTCCAGTAAATATTCTCCAGAATTATAGCTACCTCTTTTGATGATCAAAAATAGAATGAACATATTCATAACTATATTTTAATATTATGTTTATATTGCCAGCATTTCAATTATTTACTTGATATCCTATCATGTCTTGGCAAACAGTATCCTTGCTTTATTTGAGGAAAAATAATTGTCAAAGTTAGTTGTTAATGAAATAATTTCCCTTGCTTGTTCTACTTCTTAGTTATTTTTATCTTGTATTTTTTTTTTTTTTTTTTTTTTTTTTTTGGCATGGCAAGATTCACAGCTTCCTCAGCAATTTCATAAAATGTTTCTTGCTTCATAACCTTGTTGGCTGCCCTAATTTCAATGTTCCCTTAAAATGAGGTGAACTTGGACTCCTTTTAAAATATTGTTTTAGTTTTTGTTTAATTTCATGTTTTAACCACATATAGAATAGAACATATTTGTGAGTGTAATGCATATTTTTTCTTTCTCCATTTTCCATTTCTTTTTCTATAACCAGTGATTTTCATGGAAACTATTACACCTTAAAGTTTTGGTTTTGGAGAATGTCTAAAGAAGTATTTTTGATCAGTTTCTATATTGGTTGAAACAATTTATCTAAGAGCAGACAGCACTGCTATTCACCTAATTTTAAAAATATAAATATCCATATTTGCTGGTTTATTTTTCAAAACACTAGCCAATCAGAATCTATTAAACCAGTCATATAGTCATCTTTGCAATAACAGTATGGTGCTTGTGTATTTTCACTTCACTTTTTTTTTTAATGTGTCTATCCCACTTTGGAAAACATTGTTACATTATCCATTATCAAATATTTGTTAAGTATCTATAACAAAGCAAACTTTGGCAGAAGCTTTGGGAATGTAAGGCAAATAATGAAGATCTACCCAATCAAGGCTTATGGTGAAAATAGAAAATACCTCAAATATTACAGTACAATACAATGCTGTGTCCATTCCAGATAATCCCACAGGGCTGCAAGTTTATAGAATCACCAGGAAGAATAACTAATAAATGCACTAGAAAATTCATGTGGAGAAGGCCAGATATCTGAAACAAGATTTTGATATCAGGAAATTACAAGTTCTTTCCTTATGCTGGAGTGAAACTGTATGGTGGGGAATGGGAGGAGACTTGAATATTGAGGTAGGTAGGGGTCAGCTTATAAATAGTTCCTGTATTTAGGCATCAAGTGAATTTATAACAAAAACTAAGACAACAAAGGTAAACATACTACCTATGGTGTCCTTTACAAATTATTCTTTTTATGGTAAAATGATTGTTGACCACTGGTATATTTAAAAAGCCAGAGAGAGAAAACTTTTCAATTAAATGCATGATATGTCTGCACTTGAGGTTTTCCATTGTGATTAGCTTTTGGATAACTAACCTGTAATATTCAAACTCACCATACATTTATATTTGGCTACCTCTATTAACTAGCAGTAGTCTAATTAGAAATATATAATATAATGTTAGCTGATGCAATTGTGATGTAGAGGGCAAATTAGGAGGCCTGAGTTTCATTTCCATTCTTGCTACAATATGGACTAAACAAGGATATCAATCAGTTAGTATTGTAGGTATTTATATACATTTTATTTTAAACTTACCACTGTCTGCAAAACTGGCATTATTATGTTCATTGCATCGTTAGGGAGATTTCCTAAACAGGTTAAGTATAAGTATCTTGTCCAGGTTTACACAGATAATAGGTGACAGAAATGTTTTAACTCATGTATACCTCGCATACGCTGGACTTTCTACCCCTGACTCATTCTAGCCCCAGACAGCTTTACTTACTTGTATAAAGTCAACACTTTTGTTAGATGAGTGGTTTTCAAAGTGTGGTAATACCAGATCAGCAATACCAAGGGATGCATTAGAAATACATATCCTAAGGCCACATGTTCAACTTACATAATCAAAACGTCTGAATGTGGGTCCCCAATCGGGGTTTTAGCGATCCCTCTAGCTTATTCTTGTACACAACACAATTTGAGATCCACTGTATTAGAGTATCACATCATGTTTTTCAACCCTGACTACAAGGTGATTAGAATCACCTTGAAGACTTGAAAAATACAGATACTTCAGCAGCAGCCCAAGAATTATGATTTAGAAAAATTGTTTTGACATTGGAGGTTATATACATATGTAGTTTCCCAGGTGATTCCAAATGTAGAGTTAAGTTTCAGTAACGCTGTGCTAGACCAGTGCTTCTCATGCTTAATGTGTATTCAGAGCATGTGGGATCTCGACAAAAATGCATATTCTGGTTCAGTATGTTTGGTTGCTGCTGATTATTGGCAGGTTTAACTATCTGTCAGATGATGCAGATGCTGCCGGTCCATAGGACATTCTGAATAATGAAGTGTTACGCTATATTCAACAACCTCCTTATCTGAAATAAATCATTCTATGAAACTTTTCAATTTATTACCAGAAGAAGACTATTGCATTTTCTATAGGAACATTGGCTCTGGTGTTAGGATGGGTTTGAAATCTTGCTTCACTCCGGATTAGCTGCGTAAACTTGAGCAAATTTCTTATTCCCTCTGTGCCTCGGTTTCTGTTTCTATATTTTAAAGGATAACAACACTGATAACTACCATATATAATTTTGTGAATATTTAATAAACTAATCAGTGAAAAATGATTAGTATAGCCTTCCATTTCTTAAGTGTTTAGTAACTCTTATCATCACTAATACTATTACCGTGAACTTTTCCTTTCTAATTTGACATATATCAGAGCAGTTCAATAAATTCTCATGGCATTGACACATTTGGAAATATCTACATATCTTCTTGACATAACATAAAGTTATGCTGAAAAATTCTAAGAAAAATACGAATGAAAAAATGAGAAAACCACGCAATATTTATACTTAGGACCAAATTGGTAGATGCAAGTAAGATGTATAATATTAAAAAATGCACAATACAATGTAATTTCCTACCAGGTATGGCATTTTCAATCACCTGACTAGTTCTTAAAAAGAAAAAAAAATCTCAATAAAGCTTATGATCTGTGTAGGCGTATGCCATTTTCTGAAAGTCTTTGAGTTCTGAGACATATGGCTTTTAACAGAACTATTCTTTGATCCAAATGCTTTCCTATTAAATATAAAGGATTTTTTAAGAGTTTCTTCACAATGTAGTATTAAAAAAAAGTTTGTTGGATATAACTAATTAAATTCATAGTTTCTTATTTTAACAGACCCCAGATTGCTTTATATTCTCCATTGGAGAGTTTGACCTACTTAGTAGATTGGAGAACTTTGTGATCTGAATCATATTCCTTTCTGACAGCAGGAATTCAAATCCCTTGAGGACTTACCTTAAGTAGGATTCATTAGTCCACTGTAGTCTTGTGCCCAGCTGCCCAGGCTGAAGACAAATGGGTAGCCAATTTAATTAACCACAGCCTCAAGGATCATAATTCATTATCAATTTTTCCAAGTAATCTAAGACGGTATCGATGCTCCCAACAGAGGCATGGATGGAGCCAAGTGCTCTAATCAGGAAAGAAGTCCCTTAAGTCTAATTGCTCTTTTGACTATTTAATTGAAGGTAAAATTAGAGGCCATGACAAGACCACAAAACTTGTCATCAGACTAGAGACACGTATATTTCTTTTACGTGATAGGAAGTCAATAAAGTAAGTACACAATTAAGCTTTGGGAAGAGAATTTTCTGTAACCCATTGTACCAAAATATTGAAGCCTTCTGCTACCCTTAGTCTATATAACTAATTTTATGGCAAATGAGCAAGATTGAATAGTTTATTTTGCTGTTATTTACAATAATTGTCAGAAATCCAGTAACTAGAAATAGGTTCTTATTGATTCATGAATTTAATTTACTTACTCAGATACAAATTAAGTGCCTACTTTGCACTATGCTAAATGCAGAGAAGGTAAAGTAAAATGAGATTGGTTTTATGGTTTTGAAATACTAAGAACTTGTTAAGTGATAAGAGATAATCATATACAATTTTAGAATGAATGGTAGAAAAATGCAAACGTAATTATTTACTTTCTTTAATTAAAAATATAGATTAAATATATTTCATGTGTGCATCTTATTTTTAGTAAAATGAACATGGTGTTTAAATAATTGATTTTTAAATTATATAGCTAGTAAGGATAAACATAAAACAAATAGATACAATAATAAATACATTTTAGTATAAATTTTCTGAATTAAGAGAAAAGTAGCAAAGTCACATTGCATGTTACTCAACTAGATTTTAGTAGAAGTGCAACATTTTTTTCAAATACAAGCACCAACAATTTTTGAATGCCTTCTGTGCCAGGAACACATCAAGAGACATAATGAACTTTAGCTTCAACTTCTAACAAAAAATAAACCCTGTCTTTTTGTAAAGTAACTGGTTGGGAATTTGAGGCCGTATAATGATTTTCATCTATATTTCACTAACTGTTTGAAATTAGATATGGTCATTTCAAGATGCAGCATAAATTACAAAATATCTGTGTACAAGATCTGACACAATAAGTGATTAGGGAAAACCATTTTGACAAGCTCTTCTAACTCTTGGGAAGTTCCGATGTATTTATACTGAGCTCTGCTTCTTCCTTAATCCATATGTCACTGAAATGTGTGCCATGCCTCTGAGCTCCCCAAACTTAATGTACAAGCATCTGTTTCTATAATTACAAAAGCATAATAATAGATACGCATATAGGGTTTGATTGTCAATAATATTTAATTTTCACTGCAGTAGCTTGAAGATTGATGAGACAATTGTTTTATTAGAGTGGCTATAATTTTACTAGACAAAAAGTAAAAAGTGGTTTAGAATTAAAAAAAAATAGGGGAAACATTTAAAGGACTCATGGTACAGTGAGGTCTAAAAAAATAAATGTGGAAAATCTAAGTGTATTTTAGGATGGAATTTGAATATAAGGGAGCCTGTCTTAGTTATCTGTTGCTGTGCAATAAATTACCCCCAAATGTAGAAGCTCAAAATATATGTATATATGTATGTATGTATTTAAGCCAGGAATCCAGACACAGCTTAACTGGGTTCTCATCTCAGGAGCTATCAAAGGCTGCCATTGGTGTAGACGGGCTATAGTCATCTCAAAGCTCAATTGGAAAGGGATCTACTTTCAAGTTCATGTGGTAGGATTCAGTTATTCACTGGCTTTGGACAGAGGTCAACCCCAGTGCCTTGCCATGAGAGTATCTCCAACATGCAACTTGATTTATTAAAGCATGCAATCCATGAGAATAATAAGATCTGCTAGCATTTCAGATGGCACAATATTTTATAATGTAATCATGAAAGTAATGACTCTTTATCTTTGCTATATTCTATTGGATAGAAGCCAGTCTTTAGGTCTATTCTGCTTTCAATACCAAAAGTTAGGAATCATTGTGGATCATCTTAATGTCTCCGTACCACGGAGCTGGTGTGCATATCTGTGATGAAAGAGCTCCCAAGAGACTACCAATAGCTACTGCTATAACTTTGTTCACAAAAAGTGGAAATATTATAAATTACCACTTACCAATTCTTTTGGGTTCCTGGACCCAATTCCAATGTAGGTGTGTAGGGAAGGTGGAGGTGGTACCCCACCCATCCAATAAAGTTTTGGGATACCAGCTGGATGTCCTATAATTCAACTCAATTTGGACACTATCTATACAAAGATAGTGTCCACGTAAGAAATCTCAAAACCTATAGAGAACTTTTATAAGAGTTTATTTGAACCAAACTGGCAACATATGCCAGGGAGCAAGATCTCAAATGCTTCAGAGAATAACTGTTTTGAAGCTTCTTTTATGCATTTGACATTCAGGAGGGGACATAAGGAAGACTGAAGAAAAGACAGGGATTGGATTACAGGACAGTTAACAAGATTATTTGTTCTTTCAAGGTTGACTCCTCCTTCCCAGAGATATTCTTATATTTCAAAGGTATGTTAACCTAGATGCACAAAAACAGAGGACAGAGTTGGCTTAAAACCTTTTGCTAAAGAAGTTATACAAAATTGAAAGAAAAACAAACAAAGAAGTTATAGGCCTGGGGTGTGACTGTCCATAATGACCTGCCAGTTAAGAGTTTATAATCAGATCATCCTGTGAGGTTACTTTCCATAGAACCCCTTTTCTCACTCATAATACCATCGCGTTCTATTGGTTAAGGTTTCAGGACTATAAGACTGCCCTACCCCCAACTCCTCAGAAGCTAGTGGCAAGCCTGTACTTCTGGACTGCCGGTAGCTATAAATCAGAGGTTCTCATGTCCACCTTCTTGGGTTTGATTAATTTGTTAGAGCAGCTCACAGAACTCAGAGAAACATTTTACTTACAAAATTAATGGTTTGTTACAAAAGGATATAACTCAGTAACAGTGAGATGGAAGAAATGCATAGGGCAAGGTATGGGGAAAATGGCGGCAGAGCTTCCGTGCTTTCTGAGTGCACCACTCCCCCAGCACCTTTCATGGTTCTCCAACCTGGAAGATCTCAGAACCCAGTCCTCTTGGGATTTTTATGGAGGCTTTATTACATAGTTATGGTTGATTAAATCACCCTCCATTGGTTATTGATTCAACCTCCAGGCTCTCTCCCTTCCCCAAAAGGTGAGGTGGGTGGAACTGAAGGTTCCAATCCTCTACTCACTTGGTTGGTTCTCCTGGCAACCAACCCCATCCTTAGGTGGGGTCCAAAAATTACTTCATTAACATAAAAGACACATTTATCACTCTCAACCCTTAGGAAATGCCAAGGGTTTTATTTTATGAGCTCTATGCCAGTAATGGAAGGAAGATCAAATATATACTTATGATAAATCTCAAAATTGCACCAATAAAAATATCTGGATTGTCCTCTGAATTGTCAAATATACAAGTATTTATCCATATATATTTTTAATACACTTATCAATATTAATGAAATTTCTTTTTATTATTTCTGAAATTTTAGTGCAATTCACTACAAAAATTTGATTTATTTAAAGTTATCTGAAAATTGCAAAGAAGGATATTTACAATTATTTTTCATTCCGTATCAAAAAATGTACAATGGTCTTAAATCCCTTAGCAATCTAATGTGTAGGGTAATTAATATTATTTAAAAAAAAACAACCATATATATATATATATATATATATATGTGTGTGTGTGTGTGTGTGTGTGTATAAGTGATATTTATTGATACATTATTAAGCATTTGTATATATTAACAGCAGATATTATTTTCTGCCACTATATGCCAGAAACTGTTTTATGTGTTTCAGATGTAGCAGTAAATGAAACAGAAAATGTGCCTGCTTCCATGGTGTTTCTATCCCAGAGTGGTAATGAGACAGCTACATAAAAAGCAAAAGTCAATTGCAAATAGTGATATGAGGAACATAAAATAGCTAATTAGACTGATTAGTGGGAGACACTATGGAAAGTTGGCTGAGTAGTGCAGAACTCAGGGAATAGTGGTATTTGAGCAGATAACTGAATGGTAACTGTTACTATCTGAAGCCTGGGTATTCTAGAAAGAGCAGAAAGCCGGTCAAATGGCTCTTAAAGCAGAAAAGTTGCCAGCCTGCGTGAGGACCTGAGAAAAGATGAGTGTAGCTGTACATAGCAAGTAAGGAATATAAAGTGACCCGGGTAAGTTTGAACAAGCCATAGGGACACTGCATATAGGCTCTTGTAGGCAATGGAAATAATTTGAGGTTTATTCTAAATCAAACAGAAGGCCATTGGAAAATTTTTATGTAGAAAGTGGCAGAAACTGGAGACAGCTTCTTGGTGAAATCTTGATGGCAGATGACCTTTGTCTTGAATGGCTGTGAAATAAACTGAGGTGGTTTTTTTTGTTTGTTTTTTTTTAAAGATAGAAAACTTTAGACCATTTTATTTAATGATAGGAACAATCCAACAGAAAATCATGTTGCAGAAGAGAGGTGGTCAATTGTAATTCAAAAGGAGACAGGAGGTGATTTCATAGGACAAGGAGATTGTTGGCTTTAGAGAGAATGTCAAAGTCAAATCACTCATTGAAACAGAAGACATGTATGGTGGATGAACATGGATATGAGATTTTGTCATAGAAAGATGAAATGATAAAAGAACTCCCTTAGGATATTTTTAGGAGGCAAGTGGAACATTAGATTCTCAATAACATTTCTTTAGAGGTTAAGATTCTACGACTCTCATATATATTCTTTTAATTATGCACGCCTTGAGATTCTGTGATTTCTAGAATAGACATTCTTTTATTCGCTGCATTTAACAACAGGAAAACCTGCTCTAAACCATTTATTCTCAATGCTCATCTACAGCTAGATGCAGAATGAGAAAAATGAAAAAAATACCCTCTAGTGATTTTTTTCCTGAAGCAAAATTTTCAGTTTAAACAGGGATTATGCTATGGGGGAGGAACAAACTTCCTCTTCCTTCAAGGTTCTTCTGGCTAGTCTAATGATCAAATAGATGAGAGACAGATTAGCAAGAGAAAATAACCAAATGTAATACATAAATATTTATAGGAACCCCACATACAAGAGAAAGTCAGACCCCACATGTATGAGAGATTCAGAGCTGGGTGGATAATGGGTATGTATGATATCCTGAGCTAGGGATGAGGTAAGGTTTCTTGGGGGTTTCCAAAGGTCACTGCAGGTTGATAAGAAGAGCAGACTTTTAGTAAATAGAAGTTTGCCCTGCCCTATAAATAGGTCAATAGAAGTTATCTCTGATAATCTCTTATGGGAAAGGCCTCTAAATCAAATTCTTCTAGGTAGGTAAGGTGGGAGCAGGGGACTACAGAAATTTCTCTTGAGCCTGTGGTTAAAGTTCCCTTTAGCTCAAAACCATCTGCATAGCAGAGGAGCATCTTGGGGTGATTCATTCTGAACCCCCACAATGTACTTCCTACTACTTGTACTAAAATATCTTGTTCTTTATTAAATAGTTATGATGAAAGACAGGTGTATTCTAATATCATTAATTAGGAAGAGGTTAACAAAGCTGACATTCATAGAGGGGAGCACAAGTCTTTCTTTTCTTTCTGAGCATCAAAAAATTTTGTCATAATGTTGTTTAAGATGGAAAAAATAAATTAAATATTTAAATTATTTTATACAAAATGTTTTTAAAGGTGATATATATAAAGAGAAAATATTACTTCCTGGAGAACAAAAGAGCCGTAAAAAGCTTCCCTGCCTAGTTTTATTGCTTCCACTATAACTTGGCTCTTAAAGAGGCCATTCTAGATTACTAATTTTTAAGCGTTATTCCATGCAGAAATCAGAAAACTGCCACATTTTATTTTTTTCAACCCACAAATTTATTCTTTAGAATTTATCTAAAACCCATTGCTTTTCAATAATATGATTTGTCTGTGTCTCCATTTACAAATCAAAACATGGAAACGTTATCTTGAAAAGGTACTTTTTATTTGCCTTTTCTAGGGAAAGAAGCAGGATCAAAAAATACCCTAAAAATATTAATTAGCATGTCCTTATGGACACTAGAACAGAAAACTCTCAATCCAGGCTCTTGTATTTATGTAAACATTACCAGCATTGGGGTTCTTGTGTTTCCCAAGATAGGAATCGAAATGAAACCCCAGAAAAATATCCACACAAATTTTATTAAGCTTATGTTTGAGCATAAGGGAGGCAGCACAGAGGAAAGGAAGGTCCTCTGACCTGACTCAGGGGCTGGCTTTGCTTGGCTGCTTGATAAGCTGGGGACAAAGTAGGCTTGCAGGAAAAGGTGGGCTTTTTTTAAAGTGGTGGATTTTCTGAAAAAGGCGAGCTTTCAACAGTTATGTTGCCTGATAATTATGTTCACACTTGCCTTGTGGGGGCAAGATAATGGACAACTTATTATCATTACCCCAGGAAGGTCTTATAGGGGTCAGACCTTGATCAATTGTTCATGAGTGGTTTCCATATTTACAATGAAGTAAGGGGTTAGAAGAGAGAAAATAATCAGCTACTTCTGCACTTCTGTGTACGGAGTAAGGGGTTGGTGGCATTCTTTTGGTTAGCTTATCCAGAATTTGTCCTGGATATCTGGCAATTTAATATACGAGGTCAGACAATTAAGCTTGCAAACTCATCCTAGAAAACGTGCTACATAACTCATTGCTGAATATCACTATGGTCACCTTCAAAGCATTCCCCTTGGGAAGCTATGCACCAACTCCAGTGCCTAGTCCACCCATCAAAGTAATTTTGGAACTTTTTTTCTGGAATGGCCATCAGAAGTGTCATCGTATTACCCTGAATGTCCTGAATATCATCAAAATGTCTTCCTTTCAATATTTCCTTTATCTTCAGGTAAAGAAAAAAGTCATTGGGGGGCAGATCAGGTGAGTAGGGAGGGTGTTTCAGTACAGTTATTTGTTGCCTGGCTAAAAACTCCATCACAGGCAGTGCCTTGTGAGCTGGTGCATTGTCATGATGCAAGAGCCATGAATTGTTGGAGAAAAATTGAGGTCGTTTAACTTTTTCACGCAGCCTTTTCAACACTTCCAAATAGTAAACTTGGTTAACTGTTTGTCCAGTTGGTACAAATTCATAATGAATAATCCCTCTGATATCAAAAAAGGTTAGCAACATTATTGCAACAAGTTCGTCAACTTGTCAGACCTCATATTTGCATAAAGTATGGAATTAGAGCAGTTTGCATGAGGCAGCGTGATTTTTTTTGTTGTTGTTGTTATTTGTTTTGGTTTGGTTTTGGCCTTAGGTTTGGATTGGTAAAGAAATACTTCATTTTAGTAAAGTTGTTATAACATTAAAAAAAAATAAGTTACATTTAACCAATTTTCTTCCAATGTTACTAAGAAGGTTCTATGAATAAGTAACTGATTTAGGTGATTGGGATTCTTCAGTGAAGAAAATAGACAAAGATCCCTACTTTTGTGGAGCTTACACTCCAGAGAAACAGACAATACAAATTATATATATATATATATATATATATATATATATATTCATATATATATATATCCATATATATATATCCATAATATATATTCATATATATATATATATATATATATATATATATATATGAATCTGAAAGATATATATGAATCTGAAAGACACTGTTTAAAAAGAACTTTAAAACAGGATGTAGGAGATCAGAGGTACCTGAACAAGTGGAGGAAGGTCAGGACTTAAATTTTGATAAGGATAGGACTCATTCAAACTGTGAAATAATAGCTAATAAATAAAAACAACCAGTTTTTATTTATTAAGATCTCTTAACAAATAAGATAAATAATGTTCAGAACTTTGTTAATCTTCCATCTTATTCAGATTAAACAACCAGGTCTTTACAATGGCCTGTGTTTCCCAAGCAATCTGAATGCCTGTTAATCACCTCTTCTACATTACTATGGTAGCAACAGCTTCTCTAACAGAGAAATCTCAAATATCAGTGACTTAGTACAGTATGATTTATTTCTTACTTATTTAAATTTGAAAATGGATATCCCTGATAAATCAGAGCTTCTCTTCCAAGTGCTGATTAGTGACCAAGTTACTGCCATTTTACACTCTGACATTTTCAAGCATGGTGCTTCGTAGGTTGTAAATCCCTCTTGTTAAGCCAGAAGGGGCTTCTGAGTGTTCCGGAGAGTATTTTAGCGGTACATCTGTCGCTGTCGCTCATATTCCATTGGCTCAAAATGAATTACAAGATGATTTCTACAAAGAAGTTAGGGAAACTGTGTGGCCAGAAAAGAAAAGAGTTGGATAATCAAGTTACACTCCTTAAAATAATTATCTCTTACTCTCTTCTTTCTCACCGCTTTATTGTTCTCCATAATGTATATTGTATATATGACATATGTAATATATACAATATGTTATATGTATTCTTCTAGTATAAAATATTTGTTTCAAAAATAATATCTCTCTTTATATAACTACCCTTTAAATCCTGCTCTAGGAAGTTTAATATTGGATTGAGGGGTTATCATCTGCTTAACTTGTTTGAATAGATACATATCTTCCTAACATATTTATTTGTTTATTATCTGTCTCCTTCACTAAGCCAAAAGCTATCTAAGTACAGATTTATTTTCTTTTATTATTGTATTCCTAGCACAAAGAACTGTCTGTACCACATAATAGGTGCTCAATAAATACGTGTTAGGTGAATGAATAAATGAAGGAGTATGTGACTATTTCTACAATGATGCATATTATTCTAATTATGTTTTCATATCAATATTCCTTGCTAAGTTTCTTGAAGGCAAAAGCAGTATATTTCATAGTAAGTAAAATATTAATGATACATATTGAATGAAGAAATGCAGGAATAAATAAAAATGAAAAAAGTGATGCTGGAAATTTTGAATAAATTTTCAATCATAGCAATGTGTGGAAATCATGCCCTTAACTCATGTTGGTCTCACTCAAAAACTCATCTTGTTTTCTCTATCGGATTGTTTCTGAGTATTTAAAAATCCCTGTTATCTTTGTGTTGCTTAATTCAATAAGGCTTTGCTATTTTTCAGTACGGTAACCCCAATTTGACATTCTTTCTTTATTACAAATCCAACCAATCAGTATATAATAACTTATTAAGTATGGATGTGGCATGCTAAGCTAGGTTTTTACTACATTAAATGAGGATTTTAATGAAACTAGAATATCATTATCTTTGAAAAGGCAATACACCTGTGCACACCACTGAATCATTGTTTCTAGAGAACTCAATGGAATGTGCCTGCATTTTATGACATTTAATGACATGCTAGCATTTTTTATCTAGTCCCATTATTCCATTTTGTGGTAAGGTATTCCATCTTCACTTGTTTTACTAGAATATTTTGAATTATTGAGAATATACCTCTGCACACTTGTAATACAATTAGAATAGCTATATTTGATTATCGTTGTCCTGAATTGAATTTTTCTGAAGAATTGGAATATTGCCTGTGGCTTGATTTTTGTCCTTATTTTATGTCATTTTGTTTTTCACTTTACTTTCAATATCATCTTATTTATGTAAGTTATAAAATGCTGTGACCTTTTATTAAAATAGAAAAAAAAATTAAAAATCATTTGAAATTAGAGAACCACGATTTGTTAAATTCAATACCAAGAGAGCATCTATGACTCATTCAGGACATAACTTTAAATTGCCCCAGGAATAGGAGCCATACACTGTATAATACATAATACTAATGGTGAGGCTGTGATGGTGACTAGCTTATAGAATTTATTCAGAGTACATTCAGTACAGGTGATTGGAAATTATATTTAGCCTAAGAAAAATTATCCCTTAAAGAGCCAGAGTCTTAATTTTTTTTAAGAGAAATTCAAACTTTAACTGGAAAATAACCAATGCAATAGACAGCATGAGTGATCACTATTTATAATTGTTTGAATGAGAAATTTGAAAAAAAACACTTTACCCTAATATAATATGTTATACATTTTCTCTTAACAGATATAGTTTCCTGTTACAATTCTCTGCATGTTCAACTTTACTCTTTTAGATTGACTTAATATTATAATTAATATCAATATACAATTGACATTACTACATACATAGTTAATTTAAATAAGCAAGTATTATTAATAAATTATTTATTTGGAAGGTATTTTTAATGAGATGGATTGATTTTACTTCAATTAATTTATATATCATACTAAATGATAACTCACAATTATTTCCCTATGTTTTGTTTTAGTTTTATTGATGTGATTCCTAAGAATGTTTATCTACATGACAAAAGCAGTTGAAAGTTGAAGGAAGTTTGTAGAGCTATGCAGCTCAATTATTTTGGTCACCAAATGAATTATATGACAAAAGTCATGAAGTATTCTGTCATTAAAAATTATTTTTAATGATTTACTAGCTGACAATTTGATGTTCTCCTTCAATTTTCTTGAAAGCAAAGAGTTGAAAAAATCCTGTTTTACAAAGTGATTTGTTACTCACTCATTAGAGTCATTCACTTTCTCACTACTGGTGCCAATATTTCAAATTGTTATTTTTTTGGCATCCTGTGAGCTCTACAACCTTGGGCAATGCACCCTGTTAATATTTCGGAATATGTGAGAAATATATCTTCTTTTTTAGAATGTGAGATATGGAGATTTGTGGAGGTAAGATGGGGAAAAAAAATCAGATTTTTTTTTCCATAGGGGAATTAGTTTTAGAAGAGAGTAAAGGTAGAGTGGATATCTCAAAATCAATATCTTTAAGACTGTGTGTGCCTGACTATCTCTTGGAAAATTATTACACAAACCCAGGGAAATACTTACCTTGTGTTGACGATAATGGGAACTTGTTCACTGAATATCCAAAGTATCTAAGAAATTGGTTGTCAGTGCTCAACTGAAAAAAAATTGTATGTTGAAAAATTGAATAAATTAAAAGAAATGAATAAAAAACTCTGAGTTTGTTAGTATGATTATCCCCATATTACCAAACAGGAAAATTAAATCGAAGTTGAATGTTCATTATATTTAGGGTTTTAGATCAAATGTTCTGAAATGGTTTGCCATTGTTGTATAAAACATATTTGATTGAATGTAAGTGATGGTTCCCCTGGGATGTCATGAAAGTGATTCATGTATCCTGGAAGTTATTCACATGATTCAACTTCCAGTTGATTAGGATAATTAAGATTATGAGAAGACATTTTAAATTATAAAACAATATTCTTGGTTATTCTTACATCTCCCAGTCTGTTTAATATGAAGTTACGGTTTATACATGATAATTACATACACAGAAATGTGCACATTTATCTGTATATACTCTCAAATGCACATATACTAGAAATATAAAGAGTTATTTTCTTTACCAAACATCATGAATATTCATATTATAGTTCACAAATATTTGATTACTGATGTTTATGTAACTCCAAATAACTTTATATACTATGTAAATATTATATAATATATACATTAAGTAGTATTATATGAGCTATTTTCTCTGGAATGTTGTCTAACATTACAGTCTGCTTTTGTTTTAGAGACAAAATTCTGAAAGAAATTAAACAATCTTCTTAATCTGAGCTTGCTTTGTAGTCATGGTAATTATTTATGTAGTTTCTTCGTATTTCCTGGTAAACATATTGGAAAGAATATAAACTAAACCATGATATGACTGTTGACTTCTCCTCTTTATCAAGAGTGACTTTTTTGTTGATGTTACATATGGAGCATACATATAGGAGTAAAAGCAGAGATATAATTTTTGCAGGTAAATGGATACACAGTAAGGTACATCATCAAATTTTTATCTTTTAATGCAATGGTTTTATAGTGAAAGACAAAGCAGTTGTTTATCCGCTATCTCAGAAATGAGTGAGATGGACATTGATAAATGATTTTAATGCTTATTTTCATTTTGGGTTAATGCAGTTGTATGTATATCCAACATATTAAATAATATAGCTCTAAGTGGCCAAAATAATGTAGAGATTAGAGGAAACAATACATTTCACAGGCGAGCAACAATAAGGTAATTTTCTTAATGTAGAATTAAAATGTAAAAGAGAAATCTCTTAATACATACTTTAATCTATTACTCTATTCATTAGACTGTGAACTTCTTGAGATCCAAAATGATGATTTTAAAAATTTTATTCCATGCATATACTCAATAGGTGGTTTTTGAATGAATATATACTGAATACAGTTACTGATTTTGTTGTTATATGATACTATGAAATATGATATTATTAACTATATATTGATTTTATTCAGTTAATCTTTATTCTGTTTAATTTTCCACTCCTCACAAAGCTGCATGTTTATTCAAAAAAGAAATATGATTTAAGCATTCCATTCAGATGGCTTATATCAACTCAGATGTACAGGTAAGTTATCAGATGCTAGTAAGTTAAACACATACTAGCAAACTAAATGCTTTACATCAGTTCTTTCCTTGACTGAAAAAAACAGAATTTTTTAAACTTCCACTTCAACTATATCTTCATTTCTCCTAAAAAGATACGATTTCCTATCTGTATAATGATGGATGTGTTTTGGGGATATATTAAGATTAACTCAGGAGTTTAGTAATGAGTTTATGGTAAAGAAGTTTTAAGGCTCAGCTAGTGTGTGTGTGTGTGTGTGTGTGTGTGTGTGTGTGTGTTTGTGTGTGTGAGACAATTAGTTATATAATAAATACGTTCTTAAGAAATATTTACAATCAATAATCATGACCTTCTGTCAGAAACCAAAATCCAAAAATAATAGGCAGAACTTTATGTTAATATAGTCTAAAAGTAAGCAGTCTAAGGTCAAGAACAGATATGGTGGCTCTATGACTAAACATGATTCAGGCTTCGTTCTCTTACTGCGTCAGATTAAGAAGATTATTTAATTTCTTTCAGAATTAGTGTTTGAAACTTAAGAAATCTATCTCAAGGTCACAGAAGGTTCTGTAAGTTCTAGGTATCACTTCCACATTCCAATTATTAGTAAGGAGAAATATGTAAGTAAATGTGTAGGTCCTTCCTTTAAGAATACTTTTGTATGAAACACTTTCACCTATATCTCACTCAACAGGAAACAGTTACACTTGGCTGCAAGGGAAGTTTGGGAATGTAATAACTGTTCTATATATCCCTGTGTCTAGCTAAAATATGAAGATTTTATTTGAAGAAGAGTTTGAACTTAGTGAAAAACTCTAGTAATCTATGTTACAGATACAAAATTGTCAAGCAATCAAAATATGACAAATATAAATTTCCATATGGATTATGAATAAAATTTGTAGTATCTGTCATATATACACATATGTACATTTATTGTTAAATTGATATTAAGGAAGATGAAATGGTATTTTTAAGAGACTGAATTCATATATCTAACTCACAGTGCCACCTGTCCCATTTCCATTGACATATAAAACTAAAACATAGCTTTTTATTGGAAAATAGTCAAATTTGGCTTAATATCCCCTGATTAAGCAGGAGTTCTTCCAAAAAAATCAAGTTTATACACTTCTTGAAAAATATAAACTAGGCCATGCCATTAATAAGTGATAGAAAGGAAAATAAGTTGGCTATGTACATCTATCTATCTATCTATCATCTATCTATCTATCTATCTATCTATCTATCTATCTATCTATCTATCTATCTACTCATATAAATACATAGGGTGCCAAAAAATGTACACACATTTTAAGATAACATCTCTTAAAATGTGTGTATATTTTTGACACCCCAAAATATATCTATATCTGCATTTAGATCTATGTCTATACTCCATATAAATATGGGCAAAGAAGCTGTTCTCTAGAATAATTTATTTAAAGAGTAGAAGTGGACTGGACTGTTACTTGTACACAATCGATGGAGATATCTATAAATATCCACTAGGTCAAGTTGATTGATAGTGCTGTTAAGATCATCAATATCATTACTGATTTTCTGCTTGCTTGATCTGTAGATTATTAAGAGATGGGTGTGGAAATGTCCAACTATAATTGTTGATTCATCTATTTCTCAAAATAGATTTTTTGATAAAAAAATATGATGAATGTTTAAATTAAAAAAAAAAAGTTACAGTAAAAGGCACATTGCTATTAATCCCCCTCAAAATTCTCCTGCTTGCTTCAAACCCACTTATCCCATTTTCTTGCCACTTTCTGAAGCAGTTCTGGAAGTCCTCTTTCGTGAGTGTATTTAGATGCGCTGTCGTCGCTATCTGGATGTCCTGAATCAATTCAAAATGTTTACCTTTGATGATCATTTTGACTTTGGGGAAGAGCCAGAAGTCGCATGATGCCAGACCCAGTGAATAAGGTACATGAGGGCACACCATAATGTTTTTATTTGGCAGAAATTGCCATACCAGAAGCAGTGTGTGACACAGAGCCTTTCCATATACTTCCAAATAAACTTGCATTCACAGGTTCTGGGTAGACATGATATTTTTCTTCTTCTTCTTCTTTTTTTTTTTTTTTTTTGGCAGGGGGCACTATTCAACCCAGTATATTACCCTAGGGTTTATAATATAGATTTTTAAAAAATAATATAAGGTCACCTTTAAACAATGCTATACAGGCACACCTTATTTTATTGTGCTTCACTTTATAGCATTTCATAGATGTTGTGTTTTTTACAAATTGGAGACCCTCCACCAGCAAAAAGATTAGGACTTCCTTTATTGTGATACTCACTTTATTGTAGTGGCCTGTAACCAGACCCATGATATTTTTGAGGTACACCTGTACCAGTCCATATGTAGTAAATGTTCTTATAATAGAATATTTTCATTTTCTGTTTCTCATCCATTGTAACATGCTTTCTTTCATTTAACATTTATATATTCTCCAAACATCTAAAACATTGTTTCTATTATTACTTTAAACACTCAATTATCTCTTAGGATGATTAAAAATAAGAAAAATAACCTCTTATACTTTATCATCATTCATTCCTTTCTGACATTTTTTCCTTCTTTATGTAAATCTAATTTCTGACCTATATTATGTTTCTTCTGCCTCAAAAACATTTATTAATATGTCTTGTAGGAAAGATCTTCTGACAATGAAACAATAAATTCCCTCAGTTTTTGAGAAAGTTTTTATTTCTTTTTTTCTTTTGAAGGATATTTTTCCTGGAAATAGAATTATTATTTGGCATGATTTTATTTTTTCCTATCAACTTTTTAAAAATTTCACTCCACTGTCTTTTGCTTGTATGGCTTCTGATGTCAAGTCTTCTATAATTCTTACCTCTATTCCTCTGTGGTTAAATCTTCCCCTATCCCTCACACTGAGTGTCTTCAAGATTATTTTTTCGGTTTGTTTTTAGCTTTCTTTATTTGACTATGATATGTCCAGGTGTGTGTGTGTGTGTGTGTATGTGTGTGTGTGTGTGTGTGTTTGTGTGTGTGTGTGTTTTTTCTATTTATCCTACTTGGTGTACTCTGAATTTTTTGGGTTTGTGTTTTGATGTTTGTTAGTATTTTAAGAAAATTTAGGCCATTTCTTCAAATATTTTTTTTTTCCTGCCTGTTCATTTTTCTTCTCCTTCAATATGCCAGTTACATATATCTTGCACTGTTTTATATTATCCTACAGTTCTTGAATCTTCTATTCTGTTCTTTTTATTCTTTTATTCTCTTTCATGTTAGTTTGAGTAATTTCCATTGATCTATATTTAACTTAGATTATTTTCTTGACTGTGTTGAGTTGTCTAATGAATCCTTATTGGTAGTCTTTATTTTTTTTACAATGTTTTTTATTTCCAGTATTTCCCTTTGATTCTTTCTAAAAGTTTTTATCTCTGCTGAAATTGTCCATCTGATTTTGCGTGTTGTCTATCATTTACATTAGAACTTTTAACATATGAATCATATATATTCTAGATGCTCTGGCAATTTTAACATGTAGTATCACCTTAACAAGTTTGGCCTTCACAGATTTTCTGCTGATATATATGTATATTTTAACATGATTCTGGGTTGGGGTAAGTGTTGTATCTCTTCAGATTGTGTTTTTATTGCCTTTTGGCATGCCTTGGATATTTTTTTTTTCATTGGAATCCATATGCATTGTGGATAATGAGGCTAACAGGACTTTAGTGTAAGGAATTACACTTGCTAAGAATTGAGCCATGTTTGATGTTCATTGCAGTTATAGGAATAAGTGGCTTAAAATTCCTCTACCAATTTCTTTACTTTTCCCTTCTTTGCTTTGGGGCTTCGCTATGGGCTGCTCTTCAGATTCTCACAAATCTATCCACTGTAATCCCCTATTATTATTACTAGATTTTAATAATATGGTGGTGGGGTACGAGGGACGGTATTCTCTAATCATTGAGTTTAGTGCATGATGGACCTTGTCTTGGGAGTGTGGCCTTCACAAGTTTCCCACTCTTTTTTCAAGGTTGAGCTTTTATCTTTCTATTCCTTTACCTCTTCCCACCCTTACAGTGGCTATGCTCCATATCCTAGGCCTGTGTCCTTGAAGCCTCCTCCACGTATATTAAGGCTTTGTTCTCCCTATATGAAATAACGTTGGAATGGGCAGAGCAAAGTTGTTTTTCCACAGTTCGGGTAGAATTACAGTGATGCCCTCTGGCAATGTCTGAACCATAGAGTTTAAGTGTTTGGTTGTAACAGAGATAATGGTCTGGCCAGTTTCCACAATGACACTTTTTTTTTTTTTTTTTTTGCTTTTTTCTTTTTTGCAGGGCCCTGGATGAGAGAGAGGGGCAGCTTTCTCCATCTTCTTCCCAATCTTCTTAGTGAGAGCCTGGTGGAATTCCTAACGGAAAACCTACAAAACGGTGAGTCCTGCCTTGTGAATAAAGCTCCCAGAGGCTTTTTACCGTAATGCTAGCCCTTACTTGTCCTTTTAGTAATACTCAAAGTCTGTAGTTTAATGTCCTCGCTGGCTTATATGACATTTATCTGCTTCTCTCGAGATTAACAATTACTCCAATCTTGTATTTTCCTGGAGGTAGTTGTCCCTCCAGATTTCAGGATGGTAGCTTTCTCTGCCATCTCACAACTCTATAGGTCCAAGAAAAGTTATTGCTTTTCAGTCTCTCCAGCTTCTTATAAGGATGGGAATGATAATGTCCAAGCTCTTCACTTTTCTGAATTGAAACCAGAGTCTTTACATTACATTGTAGGTAATTAGCAACAATAGAAAATGAGTAATGATGATCTGATCAGGCATTATCATAGAAAAAGGGGTGATTCTACCAAAAAATTGTAACATCTATTCACTCTAGTTAGTAGAACAAGGGACCCTTATTATTAACAAATTAATTCTCTCTTTCTACTTTTTCATTCTTTCTTAATTTTCTGTGACAGACACGTGATTCATTTTTAATTAATTACATAGAGAGCATTAGCTATATGCTTACTCAATTTCAAAATCATATAGATATACTATAAAATTAAACTAAAATTTTTATCAAATTTAAATGATAAAAAAAGAAAAAAGGACATGAGCATTCAAAGTATTCATATCAACCTAATCAATGGAACTGAAATTCACATTTTTTTCTAAGCTTCCAGGCAACACAAAAATAAATGCAGTAAATGTAATCAATTACCTAGTGTTCTTCAGAATGTCCTCAGAGAAATAAAAACTTTTTGGTGCTAAATTACACAAGACATTTCTCAGTTAAAAATACATTTCGTAAGAGAACCAATGAAATAGATTATGTCCTCAAAAATGCTACAATAAACTGCAGTTCTATTAATTCTTTCAAACTTATATAAAAGTGAAAAGCCAACTATAAATGATTTTCATAGTCAAAGATAATTCAATTAAGACAGTTTTATAAGAGATAAACTAATTTATTCCAAGTTTACATAATCATCATTATTCATTTTGATCTTAGAATAAAATTTATAACCTTTGTAGAAGGAGATATTGCATATTGTGGAAGCCCATTTCCAAGATAATTCCCAGTGATCTCCTTCTGGTATTCACAGCATTGTGACATCTCCTCCCACCCTATATCTGGTTTGGTCAAAATATGGCAGAAGTGATGTATATGGCTTCTGAGGCTAGGATACAAAAGTCGTTATGACTTTTCATATGCTGTCTTTCTCTTGGAGCATTTGCTCTGGGAAAAAATCAGCTGTCGTCTCATAAGAACACTCAAGTATCTTTAAGGAGAGATCTATGTGGCAAGGAACAGGGAACTCTTGCCAACAACGATTAGAAGTGGATCTTTTAGCCCCTAATAAGCTTTCACATGACTGCTGTTGTGGTCAACATCTTGACAACAACATCATTATAGTTTCTGGCACAGAACCATCCAACTAAACTACTGCCAAGTTCCAGATCCACAAAATCAATATTGTTTCAAGCTCCTAAGTTTTGTTGCACAGCAATAGATAAGTAATTCCTATATCTTTTTATCAAGTCTTCCCTAGATTGAATTTGTCTCATCTAGAATTGCAACAGGAATTAGAAAAGAGGACATGGTTGGACTTCTGAAAAACTGGTTTTTGGAATTGCTTTTATTTTTAAACATTGGTTCAATGTAGCATATTCAGCTTTCAAAATAATATTAACAATTTAAAAAGTTCATTAAATATTATTGGAATTAGAAATAATTCAAACAACTACACAAATTTGCCATGAATTTAATAAGTATTTAATTTAATAAATATTTACATACATATTTAAATTTAAAAATAACAAATATTATATATTAAATAAACATAGCCTGCTGCCTCTCAAATATTGTATGTTAGCAGTACGTTACACAGGCATATAAACTTATAATCTCTTTTTTTGTGTGTAGAATAGTTCTACTTCTGTTCTACCTTCTGAGCATGTTCTCAGTTGAATAATTAGAGGCATTATACTGAAATGTGGACAGTGAAATGTTTGCAAATTTTTAGTCGTCTTTGAAACACTGGGGAAAAAATCAATACACTTCTCATGGATTATCTGATTTTAAGCAACTTGCTTTCCTAGTGCACCTGCCAGAATTAATTATGAGCAAACTGTTCCTATAGATAGCTAAATGAATCCACTTGCTATATGAAATAATTTGATATAAACCTGCTGATTTTAGTGAACTACCTATCAAAAACAATGATTTTGGCTTAAGAATATTATCATTTAGTCCCCATTTTTGGTTGTATACACTATATAAAAATAAAAATGTGAAAAGATGAGAATGAAAAAGAATATTAGCTTGGAGAAGTTTTTCATGAATGAGTTTGGTATGTTTTCACTCTCAAAGAGTAGTTTGTTCAATGAAAGTGTATAATAGTCATTTATGATAGCTCCTATTATATTCAAGTCAAAAATAATACATAATTGACAGAATTAGGTCATTATTTGCTTCAAAAATACATGTCAACAAGGTTAAATATGCAAACTCACATTTTCAAAAATTAAACACTAAAATTTTAGACACAATCACTGTTCTATCAATGTGGACATGCAGTTGTACTCACATATACTTCTGTCCTAGCACCAATGTGGTCTTCTCTACATAAAGCCTTCATGTCTGGAGCGAACTGAAAATTATTCATAATTACTCTGTCAGATTTGCCATACTTCACCCAGATAAATATTAGCAACTGAAAGAAAAGGAAGAACATCAGTGCAGAAAGAATTCCAAAACATTTCAGTAATTTGCCATTACTGGGGCATATAATGTTTCATATAAGCAAGATTTTCCTGATTATGGAAAATTGGATTGTTTTCACAAAAAGGACACCAAAACTTTTTTTTTTTTTTTTGAGGGCAAGCGTACAAATGGAGGCCACAAACTGCTAAATAAACTATATTCTATCCTTTACCCTGACAATAAACTTCCATAATAACAAAATTTAAAACTATAATTTATAATTTAATAAGATTGAGCTTGGACAGAATAACAAAGATTACTGAAGGTATTTATAATTGCACATTTTGGGGGGAATCCTGTTAATATTTTTGGTAATGTTTGAGTATTAGATATACATATTTAAGGAAATATTACATATTTATTCCATGAAATTTATTTTTCTTGCTTTTAGTTCAACAACATTGCTAACAGAGTTTTTGTAATCATCATCCAATCGTAGATAGCTTTTCACTGATTTCAATTTGTAGAATTTTTTCCCTATGAGGCAGTAACAACTGGAATTTTCTATAAAATTTCTAACATATTCTTAAATTCATGGAAATAAAGCATACATTTTGTATATCATATTAAAACATTATAATGTGGTTACATAAATAAGACTTTTTTTAACTGTCTATAATACTGTTAACTTTATACATCCCAAAGATCACTATAAAAACCTATTTCTCTAGCAAAGCTTAGATTATTAGACTACTACTGAAGTAACGGAGAATACTGTCTTAACGTAATCTTTTCTGTGTCTCAGAAAGTAGAGTTCAAGGGAAAAAAAATGCATATAATATTTATAGCTGTTTATGCATGTATATACTTATACATGTATATATAAATTTATGTTTATATTTACTTATGCGTTTACATATATGTTTTATGTATATTTATAGAGTTATATATTTATTAGTATATATATATAATACACACACACATACATACACACACACACACACACATACACACACACACATACAGAGGTGTCAAAAAATGTATACACAATTTAAGAAAGGAAAAACTATATTAAAATTGTAATAATACATACCGATAACAAAAGATGAATACAAGTCACGTTTGACTTCTGCAATTACAAGAGGTGCTCAAGATGGTTACCATCAGTATCCAGGAACTTCTGATTACAGTGAATTACTGCTTAAGAAACATTGACCAAGGTATCCACTTGCATATATTTTGTTGACATCCTTGGTATATGTGTGTGTGTGTGTGTGTATGTATGTGTATGTGTGTGTATGTGTATGTGTGTATATATATATGCATTCATGTATACACACATATCTGTGTATATATATATATATATATATATATATATATATATATATACCCACATATATATATGTATACACACATATATATGGAGAGAGAGAGAAAGAGAGAGAGATAATTTAGGTCTGGGCTGAGTAGTTTATGGAGAATTATTCAGGAAACTGATTGAGAATTAGTTTACTTTGTGACATAATAGCTTAATATTGGTGGGCACTGCAATCAAGAGTAAACTATCTGGAAAAATGTTTGTATTTACTTATGCATTTACATATCTGTTTTATGTATATTTATAAAGTTATGTATTTATTAGTGTATCTATATATAATATATACACACAAATACACACACACACACACACACACACATACAGAGGTGCCAAAAAATGTATACACAATTTAAGAAAGGAAAAAACTATATTAAAATTGTAATAATACATACCGATAGCAAAAGATGAATACAAGTCACGTTTGACTTCTGCAATTACAAGAGGTGCTCGAAATGGTTACCATCAGCATCCTGGAACTTCTGATTACAGTGAATTACTGCTTAAGAAACATTGACCAAGGTATCCACTTGCATATATTTTATTGACATCCTTGGCATATATATGTGTGTGTGTGTGTGTATGTGTGTGTGTGTGTGTATATATATATATATATATATATATATATATATATGCATGTATACACACATATATGTGTATATATATATATGTGTGTGTATACATATATATATGTATATATATACACACATATATATGGAGAGAGAGAGAAAGAGAGAGATAATTTAGGTCTGGGCTAAGTAGTTTACGGACAATTATTCAGGAAACTGATTGAGAATTAGTTTGCTTTGTGACATAATAGCTTAATATTATTGGTGGGCACTGCAATCAAGAGTACACTATCTGGAAAAATGTTTGTAGACATTTTCTAAAATAAAAAGTGAAGTTATATACTAATTTATACTCATGATTCTATGGAGGATTATACTGGAATAAACAGTTGTATTTTGATTTTCACTATCTTATAAAACATATCTACAGTTATATATTTTTTCTTAAATTATTTTTCAACCTTTTTATTGCTGGATTTATATAGTGAAAATCGATTCTAAAATACAACTATTGTAGAAAGAAGTTTTGTGACTGTTTTTACATGAATCTTCCCCTTTATAACCATTCAAATATTTTACATACTTTAGTGTTTTATATCATTGGAATGTCACTTTTGTTGTATATGTCCTATGAAGTATTTTTAAGAGAAAATTTATCTAAAAAATATTTTAAACTCATACTGTAACTCTTTTCAAATTAAATAGCAAATTTAGGATGGTTTGAGTTTCTCATAAGCTATTCCTAACAATGGCTGTAGAAAGCAATAGCTCATATTAAGTAATTACAAACAGAGAAAATGTGACGTTAATTTCATTTTTGGGTCAAAGACGACAATTAAGATCAGTTCTTCGTGGACCTTCTAGCCCCACTCCCACTTTTAACTTTTTTTTGCACCTTATATTTTTTCTAAATTAAATCTAATTGCTTTGTCAGAATTTAGGCAGGAGTACCATAATATTTCTAAGAATGATTATTATTTGAATTCAAAATGTGTTTCATCAAGATGGCTCACTTTTAAATACATAGATACAAATTGAAAGAAAAATTGTAAACAATCTGAATTGTTTCAAAGAATGTCACTATTAATAAGAATAGATGAAATATTAAAATGCATTGTGGATTTTTGGCTAAAAATTTTGCTTTTCTGCCTTTCTTTTTTCTATACCAACCACAGTGGTAACACTATATAATAAGCCTAACTTCAACAAATTTTTGTAGTAATTTCAAAAGTTGTGTTCTTGTTTCAGTTCTTCAGTTAAGTCAAAACCCATATTTTTGATACCTGATTTTTTTTGTTTTATTCTAATAGTTCAAAAATGTACAAAATAGGTGTAAATATCTAACTATTATATTGATTTGTACCCCAGAAACTAAAAATAAACTAAAATAAAATAAAATGTACAAAATAAACATTACTTATTCAACAGGATTTTTATCACTGGTATCCACTGTAATTAATACTACATTTATAATTTTATTTGTAACTTCTCTTATACCTATACCTGATAAATTACTAATATCATTTTGACCTCTTACTCTATTATTTAGTTTTGTATCCATCCTACATGTTCAACTCTTCTAGCATCACATTTCAAAATAATTTTTATTAAACCTACACTTTGTATTGTTTTCTATAAATATATTGTTTCTAGTAACACTAAAAAGTAAACATAAACATAAAAGGTAAACATAAAAAAGAGGCATATTATGTTTTTAAGAACATTACGATTATAATCTTAATTGATGTTCTTATTTTTGTTCAATCCTGTAACTTTTGTGGAATTGATATCAACATTTTTTCAATCATAAAATTGCATGTATTTATTTGTGTGCAAGCAACATTTTATGATTGACAGTTAAATCTTCCTTTTATAAAGAATCTGTAGTTAAATTTTATCTAACCTGTTTAAATTGGAAACTTGATGAAAATAATTTCTTGCTAATTTTCATTGTTTTGATCAGTAATTAAATCTTCATTAAATCAAGAATTTGTAATGTCCTGATTGCGAATTTTATGTGGGTGACGCTGGACTAAAATCTGCTCACTTTTACTATCTCCAGTTTTTTAAATATTTATGCAGGTGGTTTCTTTGAAGATTCTCATTTTTACTTTTCTATTAAATTGAATTATTATTGTCTATTTCCAACATGATTTTGACTTATATTCAATCTGAATAATAACCTAAATGATGTAAAGAATAAACACTAATTGCATTCAGAATGTATAACAGTTAGATAGCTTCATCACAAATAAAGTTAAGTACAAAATTGAAAAGTAAAATATTTTCCATATATTTCCAAAGGAAGTTATTTCCTTTCTAATGTACTAAAAATTTTAAGACATTCAAATCTATTCAAATTATAATAAAATAGCATAATTTAAAAATCAAACATTAAATAGTCAGAAAATTATTACCTATTAATTTAAAAATTAAATTAAAATTAATTTTATAAAGAGATATATAAAGATAATTATCTTTATAAAAATAAAATTATTAGTTAAATCTACCACTGAATTACACCTCATGAATTAAAGTATTAGTATTATATTTCCTATATGTCATATCTAGGCTTACACAAATTTAAAGGAACGACAATTATTTTTTAGAAAATATTTGTTTCTCAGTTGCTAAATTTATCTAGTGTCACTGTTGTGCTAATTCATAAGTACCGCCGGAATTACAAATTGGAAAAATAAGTGAGTCAAGAAAATAGAGACAACACTACTGAGAAATAATTCTTTCTTTTGCAAAAATCCATATGCTGATGGTGGTAACCATAAGAGCTAGTGTGTAAGGTTAGGGGTACACAATGTCAGGTTGAGACAGATCTGAAGTGACGGAAAGTGACATTGGTTCTATAAATGATTTTGCAATAACAAATGTGGGGACTTGTTAAGATTCTTGCTTGAATTTAAGAGTGTTCTGGTACTAAAACTGCTTTTAGTTTTTAATGATATTCATTTTTATGGGAAATTTTCCCAGAATATGTACTTTATAATTTCTGGTTAAAAAACTTTCAGTTCTTTGCGGATGGAATCAAACTACAAATCAGTTAAATAAGTAAATATAATAGACATTTCCTTACAATAAATATAATAAATTGAAATATATCAGGGGTTGAGAGGAAATGTGCTATAATAAAAAAGTATGTGTTCTCAAATTACGTTTTTCAGAGTTTGAATTCTGGTTCCAGTATTTCAGAACAGTTTTGTACTTCTTTTAACTAGACAAGCAGGCTGAGTCTGCTTTTGACGGGTGTCACTGGTTCCCTCTCCTCTGCTCTTCTTTCCTCTTCCTTCTCTCACTGATCTGGACTTCTTGGATGGGGAACCTCTTAATTTCTTCCCCCAAATAATTCAAAGGTCCTTTTGTCATCTTAGTTTCTGACTTAAGTTTTCTGACAATCATTTTCATCTATTTTTTTTTTTCTTCAAGAAACTTAGAGTATAGCAGGAAGATACACAGGAAAACAATTTTTTGGTCCAATTCCAGAGTAAAACAAATTTCGCTATGTTTGGTTTTTCTCTTTTGGTAATAGAAATTTGTTGCATTATCTTTAAAGTGTCTTTAATTTCTTGGTGATATCAAAGAATCTTTCTATTATCTATTATTTTTATTATTTTAGCGGATTATGAGCCAGAGCTCCTAGAAAGTTATGGTGAAATGCCCTACTCCAGAAAGGAGTTAAGTTTGGGGAAGAAACTCATATATGTAAATGCCAGGGGTGCCAAAAAATGTATACAAGTGGACACTTTGGTCAACGTTGCTCAAGCAGTAGTTCGCCATATTCAGAAATGTCTGGATGCTGATGGTAACCACTTTGAGCACCTCTTGTAATTGCGGAAGCCAAACGTGACTTGTATTCATCTTTTGTTATCAGTATATATTGAATATTACAATTTTAATACAGTTTTCCTTTCTTAAAATGTGTGTACATTTTTCACACCATATCTATCTATCTATCTATCTATCTATCTATCTATCTATCTATCTATCTATCTATGTATCTATCTGCTGATACCTGTCCAGCAAAGTTATGTTGAGAACAACGGAAACAATACCTATGAAACACCTGGAATAAAATAGGTACTTAACCAATTGTGGCTATAATTCCATAGTAATTTTTACTTTAAGTACCAGGAGCATGCTAATGAACATTAGTCATTACATTGTTAATATCTTCAAGGCTAGGTTTTCCTTCACAAAATAATATTTATGAAATTTTGTGTCTAATTTGATATGGTTTTCTTCTGCTGTTGCTAACCATCAATTTCCTATTTCCTTAGTTTCTAATTTATATATTTTAATGTGTTGAAATTGTAACAAACATAATTAAAATTTTACTTTTTATAAAATTTAATTGATTCGGTTTTAGAGCAAAATATCAGATCAGAACTAAATTTCACCCAGTAAGCCAACATTGATTGACCATAGCCTTGAACACTGATATGAACAGATTCTGTGGTAATATATGGATTTAGATTGAAAATGTCACAGTGAATTCACATGTCTACAAAGGGTACCAACAGAGGGAGTTTCAGCAGAGTTGTGTTAGATTTCATACGTGATTTGATATGCTTATGGGTTTTGTGGTAGATAATTTGGTGCTCTGTATCAACTGAGCTAGGCTTGGTTGTGTGAGGTAAACATCTATAAATCTCAGTGACTTAAAGCATAGTATTATTTCTTGCTCTGATACATATTCTCTGTGAGGAACTCGTGTGGGGGCGGGACACATCTCTCTGCTCATGTTCACTCAGGTACTCACATCTCCATGACAGGGGTAGTAGACTATGATTAATCATATGAGTATACTGTCTCAACGATTTCTATCTAATAGTGATTCTTCCCTTCATATTTCATTGGCTCAATTGGTAATGATTAATTTCAAGGAGTTGGAGAACTCATTACGTGCTAGGAAAGAGAAGACATAGACACAGGTAAATATTCTCTGATAACCACAGCATGGCATAGTGACTTTTCAAACAAAACTCTGTTCTGTAGTGTTATCAGATAGATCAGGTTACAAAAAATCTGTTATTTGAGCACTGAAATATTTTTATATTTTATTAAGTAAAGTAAAATTATAAAAAATAAAAATGAAAAGATTTCCCATTGTTCAAACATGTTTAGAAACCAGCGAAACAAAATTAGTCAATCTATTTTCAGTATTTCATCAATTACAGAAAAAATAGTGCCTTTTTCCTAGAAGATTTTAATGTATGAGCATAAATTTTTTGAATCACTACTTCCTCTCCACCATGTTTCAATAACAGTAACCTATGTTTCAGTCACCCTATTTCTTAATCCTTTAAATTAAAATTAGAACAGGCAAAAGAATAGTCAAATGAATTTTTGACAAAATAGGAAAAATAAAATAATGTTTGGATTGCACAGCAGTGGCAGGAAAGAAAATTTATCTCTTACGTAGTTTTAAATAATGTTTCTTCATGCAGACTTCAGGGAAACATTTATATTAATTTCCTGTTATATTTTCACATCTACTGTTTTACAGAATTATTTTTTTTTAAACTGGAAGGTTTCTTTCTTTATTGAAAGCCAGAAAAAAAAGAGTTAAAAATGCATTAAATGTATACAGAGTATGGATCTAAACATAGCATTTCTAGCATTTCTAAATAGGTTAGAAAACTGTAAATCACTTCCATATATACGTCTGCTGTTCTGAATGGTTCTGTGCCTTTGTGTATGTGAGTGGGGAGTGAGCCATGTGGAAAGACACTTATAATTAAAGATGAATTCATTAACAATATGATAGCTTACTTTCACTGCTATCATAGTGAAAAAAACTAATTGATTCAGTCATTTTGATTGTTGAACATGATCATCTATATAACTTACTGAATACCAGCACATATAATTAGATAATGATATGTTTATAAACTGTTCCACAAGTGGTTGGCAAGTAAGTTGAAGATGACTACAGTGAGCTATTGAATTTACCATTCCGGATATTTGATATGTTCAGATCCATTTAGTTGTGAACTAACAGTAATAACAACAGCAAAACTATTTTAACACATTTTTGTGATAGTTGATTTTATTTTTCCCATGTCCTAGAGGTAAAAAGAAGATGGTCTACATTGTTTCTGCTTCTAGTATTATGTGAGGTCAGATACTTGGAGTATCAGGATATGGTATTCTAAAAGTAATATAGCTTGAAATTCACAGTTTTTCAAACTAACTCCACATGAATCAACTTGTAGGCATCTCCTCCTTATATCACCAAGGTTGTTAACGTATACTGGGGTAATTTTTAGCATTTGTCGGATACAAATTATCACTGTCTTCATCTTATTTGATAACCGATATTGTTAACATATTTGGTTTAGACAAGAATTAATGGTTCTTAGTGCAGAGTTCTTTGTATCATCCCCTCATTTAACTCTCACTGCAAATATCCCAGCAAAATTGTTGTTATTAGACGTAATCATAATGATGCATAGCAAAATACTCAGAGAGCTTATGTGACTTTTCCTAGAGTCTCCCAGCTAGTCATCTTAGGATTTAGAAGACAATGCTGGATTCTAACACACATTCTCCTTCCACTATATTACACTGAATATCTGGTAGATTAGAGTGAAGGCCAAGAAATTAACAGTCTAAAAGAATTTCCTTTTTTGTTGCTCTGAATAAAAGGAATGCATTTCTTTTTACCATGTGGTCTTGAATATATGTATATCTTTATTATGAACATTGGGACAGGTAGTCTTTTCCAAAAAATATTTACAGTAGTATCTCCTATCTCACATGCTCATTTTCTATCCTGAGTTTGACATTTTTCCCATTCACAGGCAGGGTCTAGATTCCCTCCCTTTGAGTCTGGGAAGGGTTGGAACTCCAGGAAAAGTATACTATATCGACTCCTCATCTAAGTCCAAAAAGACAGTACAGCTTCCACTTGATTCTCGAGGGATGCTTGCGCTTGGAACCTGGCCACTATGCTCTGAGGAAGCCCAGGCACTCCACACAGAGGAAACAGGACCCACAACACCAGCTGAGTTCCCAGATGAAAGCCAGTGCCAGCTTACCAGAGATGTGAGTGAGCCATTTTGAAAATGAATCCTCTAGCCCCTGTTGTAGCTATGCCATCTGACATCATGTAGTACAGAGAGAATTGTTCCTCTTGAGCCCTGCCCAAATTGACTATTTCTGACCAGAATAAATTATTGCTGTTGCTTCACATGTAAAATTTGGGGAGGTTTGTTATACAGCAATTCATAACTCAAGAAGTTATGTAAAGTACAATTTTTCCCAAGGACAGTTTCAAATTCTATATATTTAAGTTAAAACAACAAAATGATTTAGTAGCTATTTGTAAAGGTTTTTATTTGCTCACACTCATAACTACTCATCAGGATGTGACTGCTTTTTGTCTAAACTTCTGTGAAATAAAATACACTCTAACAATGGGTAATTACCTCATTAAAAGCTTTTTTTCTTATTGGGAGAGAATGCACTTTAAAAGATAACATTTTCATAAGAGAAATATTTTGAAACCTCTGGTTTGGCAGGAAAATTCAAAGCGGGAAAGCATTCATTGTATTCATGAAGCACTTTTCTTAGTAATTGTTAGAGAATGCCAAAGTCCCTTGTGAAACACATGGCAAAACAAGCTGATTAAGAAGCTTAGTATTATTTTTAAATTACTTAATTGCCAATTAATGATATAGGGAGCCCTGACGTCCAGGCTGCTATCTAATAAAATGGTTACTCTGCAAGGAATGAATTGCTGGATGCATTGACCTTGCAGAGCAAGCTCGGTTTAAAGAAGCCACATAATACATTTCTACAATGATGGTATAGGGACTGAAAGCCATATTACTGGAAATATGCACGTTAGCATTTATATCCCTTTTATAATTGCTGAAATAATGGCCAACATACATTAAGAAATGTCTGGGTATTCCACTGGGTGCCCTGATTGCAGTCCAACCACATATATGAACACCTCTTAATTGCCAAAGTAATTTCTAAGGAACTAAAAACACAGTTCATTTGCTTTTCTACCCTGCCCTTGGGAACCTGCAATTTTGCTTCATTACAACCACTCAACCTTTAGCCCTCATCTACTTCAAAACGTTTTGCAGTTTCATATGTAATAATACAGCACCTATATGCAGCCATGCACAGATCTGCTTTTGTTAGCACCACTGTTTCCAAGTTTGGAATTAGCTAAGGTGGAAGCCAAGAATTTAGCCATATCAACATATTTTATTAAATGTGACTACTTTAAGTATATATCTCCTCCCACTTAGTGAATATATCTTTCCTAGCAGATCCGTGAGAGTAAGTGCGTATTTGACAAGGGAGACTAGGCTATTTTCTGCTTTATTTACTGTAGCACCTAATCAAACTAACTAGCTCGGTAAGGAAATGGAATTTGAAGACTACACACTGTGCCTCAGATTGCCAATCACTACTGCTAAACACTAATTTCTATTGTAAATTTACCATTAGGTTAAAAAATATATCTACATATCTATATTCACATAGGGGTATTAACTTATATATATGCACATTTATATTATTATGTAAATATATACATACAATTAGTATACATATCTCTCCTATTTTTTCTATATCCCTTACATATGTAAGATAGGTATCATTTATGTACACACATATATATGTACCTTCTAATTATGATCAGATTTTACAAATTGTTTTCTTCATGTCCATCTTATATTTACTTGCTTTCTTTATCCTTCTCTCATTATTCTCATCTTTCACATTTTGAATTCGTCTCATAGCCTGGTCTCATTGTCACTATAAAGTCACCTCCTACCTAGTACATATATTATTTGCTTACTTATTGGTAACTGTACAGAATTAATTCCCTTGTTCTCAGATAACAACACCCAGATTTGCCTTTCCTCTTCTACTCTTAGTTCATGTATTTCAGGTGAAGGTAACAGTCTTCAGTTTTGGTTACCTAATCTAGCATGTTCAGTCAATACACTCCATTCCCATGATTACTGTGATTAGTTCAGATGGAATTTGTGACATACATTTATCCAATGCAGTGGATGTGGAAAAACTTACAGATCTTCTAGGAAAGATATATTATCTTTCTGCTAATTTTGTTAAGCTGTTTTGTTTGTTTGTTTGTTTTTAAATTAAAGTTTATTGGGGTGACAATTGTTAGTAAAGTTACATAGATTTCAGGTGTACAATTCTGTATTACATCCTCTATAAATCGCATTGTATGTTCACTACCCAGAGTCAGTTCTTCTTCCATCACCACATATTTGATCCCCTTTACCCTCATCTACCACGCCCCGCTCCCGTTACTGTCTGGTAACCACTAAACTATTGTCTGTGTCTATGAGTTTTAATAAGTGGTGGCATCTGTACCTCAAATGAGGAGGTCATGACTAATAATGAAGACAGACTAAGAGAAAAATGAACACAGATTTTATATAGTTCAGTTAAGTATTTGAATTCAACATGATTTAGGTTGTGGATCTTTCAGTTATATAAGGCAACATCTGCCCCCTTTGCATCACCCCCCTCCACCACAGACAGATTCTTTTTTTGTTGTTAACTCAACTTCAGCGGGTTTTCTTACTTACAATTAAAACTTCTGACTATAAAATTCATGATTTTTTTTTCTTGTTTCAACATTTCTTCCCTTTAGCTTTTTCATTTTCTTGTGTCGTATTCCCCTATCTAGTATTCTATCAAGTTTTATTCAGTTTATAGTTGCCCATCTTATCTGTGAGGCATATATTCCAAGCCCCCCCACACACAGCTCCATTGGATGCCTAAAACCATGGAGAATACTGAACCTATATATACTGTTCTGCAATATGTTCATACACTTTCTGGCTTCTCTTTGGCATGTCCAAATGGTCAACATCACTACTCTTGCACTTTGGGGCTTTATTAAGTAAAATAAGAGTTATTGAACACAAGTGCTGTGATATGGACAGTTGATCTAATAACCAAGATGGCTACTTAGTGATTAATGGCCAATAGTATACATCTTGGATATGCTGAAAAAAGAGATAATTCATGTCTGGATGGGATGGACAAGGATGGTGTGAGATTTCATCATGCTCCTCAGGATGGCTTATAATTTAAAATTTGTGAATTCTTTATTTCTGGAATTTTCCATTTAACATTT